>NW_015374178.1:126371-250601 GCF_001272555.1 Dufourea novaeangliae | reverse complement strand
CATATACTATACATATATATATTATATCATGTAAATATGTTTAATTTTTACAGCAACCATGTTCATATTAGGACAGCATATAATACAAGTAGGGATATTAGATGATTTTTTTTTACACTTCTACACATATGTACACAGGGAGTGTCATGATCATACAAATTAGTTTTGTTTTATTATTGCATTATGTTTTCATGCCAATTTTTAAAGAAAAAATATTTATTCATCCTACAGAATTTCCAATATATTTGCTACTCAAATTTACTTGAGATTATATAACAACACCAACTAAACTTTACGGAATTTAAAACATTATTGCAATCTGCGTTCCTTTTATTTTGATTCACACGTTTACCGATATACATTAAAACATTTGAGATCGATGTACTGTCACTGCAGACCTTATTAAATTAATATTCTTGATGGTAATAACGGATTAGTAAGCAGTAGTAATTAATCAATTTCAATTAATAATTGGAACGTTTAGTTGCAGACAACCAATAAGTAGTAGCAGAGTCTATATATTCCTATACTATAGGCTTTAAAGCTTTTATAGTTGTCACTTTTTTGTTTTTCGTGTGTAAAGCAAAAATGTATAATCATAAATCAACCTGTGCATTTTTCAAGAAGTCACTATTAACAGCTCAATGGATTCTTTAAAGTTGAGATCTTTTTCATTCTAGACTCTAGCTCTGTAATACAAATAATACGTTAAAAATTAAAACAACCTTTTTGTACACACAATCAAATAAAGAAACTGAACTTACTTGTTTATTTCTACTTCAAAAATTGGATCTCAGACCTGTTGTTTAATAAATTTAATCAAGTTCGTATGCATCGAAAACTAATTAGAACATAAATTTTTGTTGAAATCAACGATATACAATAATATAACTCTGCAGAGTCTAGAATAATGACTGACCTTGTAAAAATGCATCTTATTCAAATGATTTTGAACTAAAAATAATTTTTGGTGAAACAAAAAAAAAGAATGGTACTCTTTAGTACTTACTAGTGTGTAGAATTTCTTATGCAAACCATTAATACTTTATTGTCTTATGTAATTCGATTACTTAAATTTTTACAAGCATCGATACAAAAACGACTGAATCGAATAAGCTGGCGAATAGTTTTTTCACCTACTCTGCGATACGTATACACGGAATTTTTCTGCGTGTCGTGTGTGATGGTGAGAACGGGTTGCAAACGAAACGAAACTTGATGCCAGAACATATTTAGAACAAAAATCCGTTTTGGTAGTAACCGAAAAAGAAAAAAAAATAGTTCGTACACATTTCAATACCTCCATTGTATGACTGCTACGTGGGCCTAGCGAATCATTCGTTCGAAATTTAATAGATAGTGGAAAGACTTACAACATAATGTCCAGATTACAGATTAATAGTATCCAGTGTGTGCGAATTTTTGGATGAATTGTCCTTTGGTGACGTGGTAGCGACATTAATTTGCTTACTGGTATTGTTCGTGAACGGCATGGCAAACTTAAAATCTGCACCATTTGGCAATTTCCGCATAATTTTCCCGGACGTAATAAGTCTGCCGAAACCTTCCTGATGCGCGAAAGCGTACCCGGAACGTAGCGACCGCCGCGTTCGCTTCGTAGACGGCGTACGAAGTATGTCCTGACTTTGGCGAGAACGCAGCTGCGCCAACCTCTGCTTAAGTCTAACCCTATCAGACAAAGTTGGCCTAACATCTATGAAGAAGAATCTCCACGACAGTACAGGTATTACCAATATGATACACGAAATGACTGCCGTGAACCAAAACGTCGCTTCAGACATTGCCTAAAATTGAACATAAAAAACATCAATGTAATACTTACAGTGGACGGCATGAGTGTAGACATCATAGTCAAGAGCGTCCCCGTATTTTATTACCAAAGTAATGTTTTATAAAAGTATCTGTATGCCCAAAGTACTTTACGAAATTTAATATTTTCGGATCTCTACATTTATACAAGCTTTTTTTTTTTGTAACATTTGACTTTATAATGCGTACAATCCTTCTTTCCATTATAGTAAAAATTGTTATACCTCGGAAATAAGTTTACGTACCATAGTAAGACTGCCAACGTAGCTACCGCCTATGACGAAGTTATAGAAATAGTCTAAAATAAAATACCATATGAGCGAGCCCCAAACCATAATATGATTAACGATCGTCCAATATGATGTATCAAGGGCTATTTGAACGGTCACAACTATAACTAATATGGTGGCTACGACACTTCCTAGCAACATATGATCAGAAAGTACATAGCCCTTTGGTGACACTCCATCTTTATATGTCCCTGAAAATTTGCAATTTCGTTTGTTTGTTTTAGTTATACGAAATACTAGCCGTCAGACTTAATTGAAGAACGATTAAATGAGTTATTAGAACTTACCATACGGAACTAGAAATAAAACGCAACTAGCAAAAAAACCGTGTATGGCACTCCAGCAAAATTCCTTCTTATTGAAAAGTAAATTTTGTAATCCGGGCGCATAGAGTTTCGGATACAATAAACTGTTTTTATCATTAACATCTTGATCGAATATACCGACTGCCATTACAGGTAATGACGTATAAAATAGGTTATACACAGAGATGTACATAGGATCGAATACAGTCTGGAAAAGAATATATATTTATAAGTATATATAGTGTAATATGTTTCGTAATGAAAATTTAAATGGAATGTTTGAACATCAGAATAAAAAGAAAGTTCATATTCCAAGACTCGACTCTGGAACTAACTATGCTCTACAAAGGAATTGCGTGAATCACATTCGCCTTAAACTCATCATTTTGTAATATTACTACACGGTATAATTAAATAAGGATACTAATAACAAGAAGATTGTACCTGTGCGCTGAATCCGCAGAAAAAAGCAAACCAGATGTGGCATAGTGTGAACGCAAAGTTCTTGTAAAAAAAATATCTAAGAAATTTGCTCATCCTATAATATGACCATCTTCCGTGGACGAGGAGCAACCTTTCTAAAAATCTGAATTGTCCTATCGAGTAATCAGATGCCAATACAGCTTGCAATCCTTCTTGACCACTGATACCAACACCGATATGAGCCGTTTTTATCATCGAGACATCATTGGCTCCATCACCAATCGCCAAAGTTACTGCATTTTTGTTTTTCTTGATTAATTCGACAACCATCGCTTTTTGTAAGGGTGTCACGCGACAACATATCACAGCTTTACCTGGAAGTTTGAAATATGATATGGTCATGTTGTAGTTCGTAGAAATAATAACAAAGAAACTATTCCCCTCTTTATCACTTACATTGGCTTGATACTTCAAGAAAAAGTTGCTCTAATTGCGGATGCAACGCATGAACTAAGGAATGCCCATTGATAACCACAGCGAATCCTGTTGCTTGTTCCATTTCATGTTCATCTTGCTCGTCTCTACTAGGATTGTATTCAGTGTCGCTGCTGTATGTGGAAAACATAATGTTTAGATGATGGATGTTTTACAGAGATAAAGCTTCAATTTCATGAAGCTGAGTTTCGTTTCTTTTATAAAATGAATCGAATATACAGAATTGTTATCGAATAAAGGCGGGGGTAAAATATTTAACTTTCCTTGCATAAGAAAAAGGGAGACCTGAATTGTTTCACTGGATATAAAAATGATGCGCATTAATTATAAACAATACACACAGTGCACTGTATCATGGACTACTAATATAATAACGTGACATAAGCATCATACGCTTCGTGTTATTATCATTATTACTAAGATTAATTTTAAGCATACAGAAAGAGAAGGAGTGAGTATCAAGCACATGGTAATTATCATTATCGGTTTGGACTATTAATGTTAATACAAAATCATATAGGGTACTGAAAATGTACAGAACAAAAGATGGTAACATTTAAGAAAAAAAACAAAAAGGACTAGAACCTAATCTACTGTACTGAAGTATCTACATTATAAAAAGAATAACTGACAAGCATGAGGTAAATGGTTTGAACATCCCTCAGTAATTGAAGAATAGAGCATATTTGGTAAAACTTTAACATTTCCATATGTATAAGTATTTTTAAATCTGCATGCAAATATGTATATACTTCACTGTATGTTGGAAGATTTTGTAGAAACTTAATTCAATTTGAACACGAGAATACTGACATTATTATACGCATAGCGAATTGAATTAAAACAAGGTACTAGTACAATATATAACTTATCGATACCTTTACAGTCTTGTGAAATGCATGCTAAGTAATACACAAGTTACTCGACGTTTCATAATAGAAACATTATTAAGAATGCATTGTTTGCGATCCGCAACAAGATAGTTTTATAATATCATACATTTCAATATTCCCAATTTTGACTTCTCAGTTTGTCATAATATCAACGACATAGAACTGAATCTCAAGTACATCGTTCTTAGGCATAACCAGACAAAGAAAGCGTTACACAGAACATGATGCCACATTCAATATGAAAGAGAAACTTTGGAAATAAATGCGTTAGTAAGTCAGAAATAGGTATGGAAAATGTTAATGGTTGTACTCCGTCTCTTTCATGTGCCTGACCTTTCCTTGTCCCACCTGAATGTGACAACGGAGAGAGTTGGCCGATTTTGCTGACTGGAGGTTGTTTTGATTGTTTCCAAGTATCGCGATAACTGATTCTCAACACCGTCGTAAGTGGTAGCATCTACTATAAATACGTCTGTAAGGTCATCTGTCAACAACTGGCAGGAATAGCCAATATTGATAGCCGTCTCTGTACACGGATAAATAAATACAAATATAAATAAATATACATGTAACATACCATACATTAAATTCAATTCCACGTAAGAATAACCTCGTTTCGCGCATGTAGTAGTGGGGGCTGCGCAAATCGGTCGAAAACTCGTACAAACGTGAGGTTATTCTTACATGGAACGAAGTTTAGATACAATTTCCAAATACTTATATATATGCATATATTTTTCATTTTACCTTGTTTGTCACCAGTTAATACCCAGATTTTGATTCCAGCAAGAGCTAAATTAGCAATCGTTTGAGGTACACCATCCTGCAACTTATCCTCAATCGCGGTTGCGCCCAGTAACGTCATATCTTTTTCGATTTCTTCGTAGATCGCGTCCAATTTGTCATCCTTATTTTCGTGGCTCATTGCGGCTTCTTGGTGGCGTTGTTTCCAATCATTGAAAAACTGTTCATCTAGATCTCTGACCGAAAGGCACAATGTTCTTAAGCCCTCGCCCGCGAATTTGTTAAGATGGTCTAAGGTTGTCGCCATCATTTCCTCGCTGCCTTTTTTTAACCGTTCGTAAATAACATTATCCGCCCCTTTGCAATAAAGCCTAAGATGACCCTCCTTCCGCAGGATCACAGACATTCTTTTCCGTACGTTGTTGAAGTCCAGAATGCAAAGTAGTTCGTACACTTCGCGTTTCCCCATAACCTCAATCGTTATACTGTTTGGGGATCTTTCCTTGAATACGAAACCAAAGTTTCTCGCGGCGGAGACAAGGGCAGCCTCGTCCGGTGACTGTGCCTGATATTCGAGCTTGCCATTTTTCTCCTCGGGCATGACGGTATGACAGAGCGCCAACAATCGAAAGAAACTATGGACATCTTCGTTGTTCCGCTTCACAGCTTCCAGCAGCGCAGTATCGTAGAATTTGAACTCTGGCTCGTAATCTTTGTTGAACGAGAAATCCAACGGTGGCAATGTCTGTAAATGTATATAGGAGTGTTACTTGAAATATTGTGTTCTTTTTTTTTTAAATGCGTTTAATACGGCACACAAGAGACAGTATGCAGAAATAGAAGTACCAGAACTCGAAGTAAATACCTTGCCTCCAGATAAATAGATTTGTTGTAAGTCAGCAGGCACATAAGATTGTTATGATTTTATAATTCCTTAAAGCATTGTGAAAATTAATTTGTATATTCTAAGCATACCGAAAAGGAATGGAGTACTACGCATGCATCTAATGTAATGGCGAGTTGCAAGGTACAAATAAGTTTTTAGCAACATTCACTTGTATATTGTAAAAGATGATAATACCCATATATCGTATGTAGCGATTAATTGTTTATAAACCAAAAGCATAGAAGTAAAGTAACAGATAAAAACAGCATATTAAACAAAAATATCTCTTCGCTTAAGGAAGATGTGCATTAATAAACATGCGTACTGAAAGTTTATGTGGAATCATCGGACTGCCATAGATGGTTGGTTCTGGAATTATATTGGATATCCTGTCCACATGTTCCAGCAGACGTACGTTTGGACCACTTATTGGTGTATATACTTGAACAAATTCTTGGCCGTTTTTCCATCTCATCGTAGGTGTTTGGGCAGCTTTGTCCGTCTACATGCAGCACACACATGCTAAGTGATGTACATGAAAACTTATGCAAAATATGGCCAAACTGTGAAATGATTCGATTGTATTTATTTTGTTATCAAGAAGAAAAATTATTAAATGAAATACATTTGTTTAATAGATGTTTACACGGTCCTTCGAAATATTTCCAATTGTCACTATTCACAATCAAACCGTAATATATTCTTTCTTGATAACAAACATGAAATGAATGAACTTGATGTATCGAATACCAATGCTCATTAATGATTTCATAATATTCCATAAAAATTTACGTATATTAAATGTAAAACAGAAACATAAATATTTAAATAAATGTATATCTTAAAGAATAATCTTGTTTTTTGTTTCGAAATTATTAAAATATGTGTATTTTTTTTTATGTACAGTATGTACACGATGGGAGAAGAAGTAGTTCAATATGTCGTGGATGTAGTGAACATTGTGATCGCAATAAAAGTTCAGTTGCAATAATAACTGAGTGTTTTCACTTAAACGTATATATGTATACTGTACGCTTACGTAACATTAAAAGCTAGAAAAGAAGGACAAAAAACGATCGACTTCATTGTACAGCAAAACGATTTCAGAGATAACGTACCCTGTGTCATCAGCATCGAGTCTGGTTACATGTAGAGAGACAAACAGACTCACCTCGCTTAAATCGACGACTTCCCCGGTCACTTCGTCAATAACGTCCCCATAACATTTCCCCGCCACAGAACACTTGTTAAATGTCATAATATTCTGGGTGAGCGTCCCGGTCTTATCGGAAAATATATACTCTATTTGTCCCAACTCCTCGTTTAACGTGGTAGTCCTTGCCTTAGCGTGAGTGTTCGTGGGCGCGTAGTACATCTCCTCGTCCCAGTTGATCAGAAACGACTGAACGAACCGGATTACTTCGACACTCACGTACAAACTGATTGGCACCACGGTGTTCAATACGATCGCATAAGAAAAGAACACAAGCAGAGCGATCACTGTGGCACCGCTCATGGGCTCGGTAGGCACCAACGAGTCCCAGGGTAGATACACTTGGAAATAACGGCCAACAAGGCTTTCCCATATACCACAGCCGATCATACAGAACAAACACATGGAAAGTAAAAAGAACACTATTCCGATGATCAGTAGATTCAGCAGCCTATCTATAGACGTCCTCTTAAATTTGGTCTTCCCTGAGTTTTGCATCAATTTGGTATCCTTGCCTGCAAAGATGACCACACCATAGCACCATTGCGTGTTCCTGAGCACGCAACCACGTAATATAATTTTGTCGTTGTCCAATGCGTATCTGCCAACAAATAATAAGACGAAATATTAACGTATGCAAGATCACGTTCGCTATAAAATAATACCACTGTACACGATACCGAGACAGCGATATTATATGCTCGGGGCTTTTATATTAAATTATTAGGCGTACTTATTAGGCGTTCTTATCATTGTGAAAACGATATTACTTACTTTCGTCCTTTCCACGTAAGTGTACCATCGAATTTATTTAGCAAATTATTGGGAGTTTCGCAGACAATCTCGCCATCGAATTGACCAATCAGTTCATGGTTGTCCATCATCTCGGCAGTTTCGGGTAAACACTGCCGACACTTCAAATTCGTTTCCCTGAAACGATTCATACGATTATTATGTTATTACCGTGTGTTGATCGGCGATTGTGTTAAATATTAATACTGACCCATCTAATTCCGCAGTTTCAATGTAACAGAGACCGTTCGGCTCACTAGTAGATAAAAGAAGGACGTCGGCGGCAACGAACTGATCGTTCTCCATTCTGATTACATCGCCTACTTGGACTTGCGACCATTTCTCTTCGCGGAGGGTAGTGCCTCGAAGAGTGTGAGATTTTCGATTGTTCACTTGTGAGTCGCTGCTATGCCGTTGCTAAAATACATTTGACAGATTTGTAAGTGGACTGCGATGTTCGATATAACGCAATGGAAATTTTAGTAAACATTACCATTAACTTTGGTCTATTTTGGACTTAATACCACCTTTAATAAAGGAGATACGTGTTTAACTTAATTTTAGTTCCATAAATCAATCTTATAGTAATACACATGTTTTACAATTTTTATATTATAAGATATCCCATAATGTGATTCAACTATAAAAGGGATGATTTCTTATTCGCAGAATCTCAAAAGTCAGTGTCAAATACATATGTGGTGTTTATATTTTACATTAGTATACACAAATCGATAGAAATCGTTTAATGGATACGAGGGTCACCTTATGTTTTTGTCTCGGCGGAGGGTATAATTTTACCGCCGAGATGAATAATAATGTTCAAAGTAACACAAGGTTAAAAATGAAATATGCATTGAAAGTGTCCAGTTCTTATTGGAAACACGATCACGTTACGACGGCAGAACATTCTGGAAAATTAATTTCTCATTTTGCGCTATAATTGGACCAGATGTAATAAAATCTCCACTTTCAAGGAATATTATTTGCACGTGCATTTAAATATAACCGATCGTAAGACATCGTTGATTTTCGTGAAGCACGTAGGTGGGTAGATGCAATTGCATAACTTTGTGCCCACCATATTCCCGTTATACATTTATCGTTTACTCTTAATAACATCCCAGATAGCACATGACGCCTAATGACGCCTTGAAGACGGCTTAAAGGCGCCTTAGACCTAAAATAGCCGTAACATGGGCGTCTTTAAGGCGTCAAGTGTTATCTGGGAATGTTCACACAATATAAAACCAGTATACTATACTTCTATTAAGAAAAGTTAAGTTAACCTACACAGGGTAGTCTTCGCCTACAGAAAAAGATTGACATCAAATTCTGTCCCCCTCGATACCACTTAACTATTGTTTGATACAGTTTCCGGTATAACAAATAATTTCAAAGATATTCGAGATCGATTTAAATAGGACACACTCTGTATACTTGTTGTAGTTATCACAATAATGCATTCATTACAGAGAAAACTTTTTCCTTTATTCTCACAAGTTACTTGAAAAGAAAAGAAGAGATCCGGTACGTGCTCTAAAGAATCTCCAAGAAATCATCCCTTTTCTCCGTAACAGAAGAAAAAAAGGCGTGTGTCTCGTATACTCACAAAATCGTCGTAAGCATCTTTGATGGCAGTGAGCATGAGCACCCCTATAAGGGGTATGGCTGTAGTGATGGGGGTCAAAGAGGAGATAGCGGGTATCACCTGAAGCACCAGCAGGCATAGGAAGTAAAAGTTCGCGAGCCGTTGAAATTGCTCGAATAAATTTAATGGTAGGAACGACAGAACCGAATACTTGGACGTCTTGATGTAGTTGTTCTGCAAAAGAGACGAGAGAAGCAAATGATCATTTGTCGTTAATCACGGCACAGTTCACGGCTGATCTGAATTATTTTTGCGCGTGTCGAGAGCGCCGAAATTACGAGAAATATATTTTTCAATCTTACCGCATAATTAAACTGTGAGTTGAACTCGCGATTATTGGCGCGAATTCTCCTCTCCGTTTCTGAAAGAAGAAGAAGAAAACTGTTATTTGTACCGTGCGACGATTCGACCGAACGAAATTCGACGGTTCTTATATGAAAGTAATTCGTCGATGATTCTCATTGTAACGGCATTCTCCGGCTGTAAATAATAATTTTTTCAATTTTCCAATGTTTTTATTATTTCCACTTGTATTAGGCGTACGGGACGTGTAATGCAACGATTATAGTGCAATTTGTTAATAGCAACCAACTGGGATAGAATTATAAAAGGTAGTGAAAGTATCAATTAAGTGTTACGCACGAAGGGGACAGCTGAACGTTGTCTCCGCAAATGAAATGGCAACGAAACTCAATAACGGCCGTCGTTACGACACGGTAACGAAATGGGGAACCGGCAACAATTAAATATTTTCATCTTTAGATTTTCGACGCAAACACTCGCACGTGTCGAAGCTGTTTGAAAAACATTTATAGCACCAAAATATAACGTCATCTTCTATTTATACATGGGTGAATTTTTTTTTAGTAAAGAAACATTTTACATTCTTTTCTGTAGCGTGTTCAAGAGAAATTTCTGAATGACTGCCCGAAAATCAACGCGAAAATAAATAGTGTATAGGGTGTTTCCGAACTTACAGTACAAACTTTGTGTAATAAAAAACGTGTTACTATCCCTATATCTTGAAGTAAAACAATTCTAAATTACAAGGAAAATCTTATTTCACCGCAGTAGGTGCTCAAAATTCAAATTTACAGACACTTGAAAAATACACCTAATTTCTCTTACAAGAATTTTGGATTTTTTGTTCTACAAGTTCAAGGAAATTTGAATATTCTAGCCCTTTATCTGTCATTATAAAATAATAATAATATCTTGTAATTCAGAAACTGTATAGAAAGCTTGGCTAATTTATTTCAAATAATCCTGTGCAAACAACAATTCCGACTGGCAATAAATTACATTTGCAAAATAAAGATGTACGAATTGCGTGTACACGCTTACTCTGAAAAACAGGTAAATGAGACGTTCGAGTGGTAACGGGTAAGGCGAATTTATTTACGCAAATGTGGTCAACCGAGTTACGTAAATGAGTGTTGCATTTTACAAATAAAACGAATTGCAGGATTACGCGGGGACAAACCAGGTTGACTAACCCGCCGCAGTTTTTCCGCGACGCAAGTCCATTATCGTGACCACTTCATCTAAATGGACGGTAAAATTTGCAAATGTTGCAACATCGTGCCGTTACCACCGTCGCTATCTGATTACACCACTGACGCGTACATTCGACACAACCGACTGTTCTTTTTACGCAAAGTAAGTGCCTTGTAATGAAGCGAATGCATTACAAAAATAGAATCTCGGTGCATTTGTCTTTACGACGGATTTGAGGAGACGATCAGTTATACAAGGTGGGCCGAAAATCGTAGTACAACCGGGCAGGGGGTGATTTTCTCATCTGGGGCTCAACTTGTAATGCCAAACGCATACTTTGTAGCAGCTCCGGTTTTGCTGCCGAGACTCAAGCTTCAGGCAAAAAACCAATTTTACGAGGATCTGGAGCATTTCACCCTACAAGATTATTCTCTCGGCGCGGACCCGAGTTCGGGGCGACAATCGAGAGGAGTCTGTATTGGGGTGAGAGTATAGCAAATTAATGGTGACTATAAAAAGAACTCAAACTCCTAATCTCCATATAGGGGGGTGGGGCTTACAGAACGAAAGGTAGCGAACGCGGGTAACAACACTCACCGCTGGAAAAAAAGGATGTGCTACGGCCGATGCACTCGGTGGCGGGTGGTGAATTCGGCGGGCCGGATGACGAGGAGGACGCGGCGGTCGCTGATCTGTACCTGGTGCCCTTCCAGATCACCAGTTTGCCAAGCACCGTGAGCAACGATTCCCGGAAGGTGGTGTGCCGGCTGCCGCCGCCCAAGCTGCTCGACGAGTCGCGTTTCGAGCATTCCCCGACCGCCTCGACCTCCTCCGAGGACGACGCGAGATTCACCACTGTCTGATGATTGTCGCCCGGCGTGTCCGGCGGCGGCAGATGATGCAGCTGCAGCTGCTGTTTGTTACGTGTTTTCCGACGTTTCTTCTTCCTCTTCCGGCCGTTACCATTCTCCTCGTCGTTGGACACCACGGTGGCCGTCGATCCTTTCCGGCTATCTGCCGCGTTCGATCTCGTCGTTGTGCACGCCGCCGAGACTTTGTCGGCCTCGTCGAAGTCCTTCACCTTCGACCGTCACACCAGACATGGAATTGACGTTACAAGTCTCTCTCCCCCGTGGGGGACGGAGGCGTTAACGATTGGTCGAGGACACGCCGTTTGGCACCGACCAAAAGTCCACACTTTTCACGTGGCTACCTGTGTGAGTGTGTATGCAAAGAGCTTTTCGTTTCCCTATTCCTACCCCGTGGAAAACAGTTTCGTCGAGTTCGTTTGAATAATATATACGGTAACGAGTACGGAACAGCAATTTCGTAACTATCCCTAGGTAGGATCCACTTCTGGATGTGCTAGATAATTTTGTGAATCTTTATGAGGGTACGACTTGGCCGTTTTAGGAATTATTTAATGTTTGATTCTGACACTAATTCGGGACTTCAAGGGAGTCCTGATGCAATATTGCAGCGTTACGAACCGGGGGAAACCCGCTTCAAACGTGTAGAAGCCTAAGAAAATTTTTCCGAATGGGTGAATACTGAACTGTCATCAATTTAATGGAAACGTTTAGCAGATCCTTCGACGGTCTTCGAATAAATGTCCATAATTGATCCTTGAGAGGTGGGTTCTGAGCAATTGCCGTTAATGGGAACGTTCGATGGCACTTTTTAATCCTTGCGACACGAGCAACGGCATTATTCGCACCACTGGGGGAGTCCCCAGTTAACTAACGATGATACTCCCCGTATAACTAACGATGGAAAAGGCATTACCGTTTTTAGTTTATTAATTTCGACGAGTACTCAGTTTTAGACTGTTCAAATATCAATAAAAATAGTCTCCGATTGATCTTCCTATTGTTGATTAAGAAAAAAAAAGAATTGTGCGGAGTCATGCTTGACCGAATCTTAACTCAATTCTTAAGACTGGCTCAAATCAACCCGTGCCTGGGAATCATTTACTCTAGCAAGCGACAGACTTGTCACACGCAACGGTAAGCGTGTAACGATGAAGGATCACTTGCGTGAAAAGTATGATGGTGAAAAACCGCCCTGCCATGAAAAACTTGGAAAGGGACCTAACGGGGCTCGAACTGGGAGCCTACGGATTTACAGACCACGCGCCTTACCCACTGCGCCATCGCAGTTCCCGGTATTTGACTGCTTGTAATTCATACATATAGGTACGGACATTCCTATGATTCTTATCAGCTGATTAGTACCAATGATTTACTTGTTTACAATTTGATAATAATTCTACATTAAAATGTATTATTTATTTTGTTTACTTTACACAAAATAGTAAAATACATAAATGAAAATCCAACTTAACGAAATAATGTTCTGTAGAATTTATGCATCTCGAATTTTCTGTATTCTTGGTAATTTATATCGAGTATCCCTGATCCTATATAGCCTGTATCACTTCTTTTGTGTTGGGTAGTCTATATTGAGTTTCTTAAGTCTGAGATAGTCTGTACCACGTCTCCTTAATCCGATGTGATCCGTCTCAACTCGTAGGTGGTCTTTATGAGTCTTAAAAGATTACTATTTCTCAACGGATCTTTAACCTTGCAAAGACAACAGTCTTCTGTTTAGAACTTACATGTAGGATTTTTAATCCTTTTTGCGTTACAATAAACACAG
Source organism: Dufourea novaeangliae (assembly GCF_001272555.1). NCBI lineage: Eukaryota > Metazoa > Arthropoda > Insecta > Hymenoptera > Halictidae > Dufourea > Dufourea novaeangliae. The sequence goes on along the minus strand of NW_015374178.1, from coordinate 236,924 downwards.
AGAGCCACGTGAAAACTGCGTTGATCGTCAAACGGCACACGAGAGCCAGCGAACGGAAAACCAGTGAAGATATTAAAAAAAAAACGTGTTAAGCCTTTTACGCTCGGCAGAACTTGTAGCACTTATTCTTTTACGTTAAGATCATTTATCGATTACCGGCAACATACTTCAATCTCATTGGCTCTGTATTCGTATACGAAATGTGGAGGACCGCAATGATTCGAATATTTATACAACCCAGAAATCTATCGTATTTAACAGTACAAAAACTCACGTGTAAATTATTAACACGTTCGTTACCACCATCTGATTTAGGGACTGTCTTCCAAGAATCTACTGTATTTTCAACATTTTATTCAATATGTCTTCACGAAGTATTAAAAAAAATATTGCAAAGGGGTTTCATTGGACCTCGGAATGTTACGTTATACATTACGATCTTAAATAACAAAAGATATCAAATTCATCTGACTTTTTGGAAGCGAAATGTGAAATCGAAACTGTCCGAAATAAACAAGACGTTTGAAAAATAACGTGCTCGAATTCACTTCTGTTCGTTACATAAGCGTCCATGATTAGTGGCACTTTGAAGCTTCGTACATACTTTAATAGACATCAACACATTACAGGCATGAAGTACACATTCTGTTAACTGTGTAGGTATTGTTATACAATTACATGATAGCTTTACACAGTAAACACGTGTATCCTTTGTGCATTCATGATGATTCAAAGCAAAAAAACAGCGACAGACTCACGATGACAAAGTATAATAATCATCAATAACTTCCGTATCAGAGCCAGAAGTAGTTATTCTACCGTTCATTAAACACTACAACCGTGGTAAATAAAATTTACATTGGGGCCAGAGTATCGTACTTTCAATAAGACGAAGGACTTTTACACCTACGACGTCCGACTTGACACGCTATACCAATCCCGTTATTTTTCAAGCGTACCATGTATATACTGGCAAAGAACGTATTAATCAAAACTTTCACAATCCAAATGCATTATCAAATGCGGTTCTCCGCTCGCGCCCACCCCCGTTAAACAGTTCCGCGGCGCGACTTCCAGCAGCTGAAAATGCCGAAGCCGGGGCACAGTGTTTCGATTAATGTTAATTAACCGGACAAAACTCATAATTTAACGTATAGTCGTAGCAACAATTTTTTACGAATATCTCGAAAACTAAGAACAACCGCCTATTATATATACAAGGAAAAATTGGTCAGAATGATGACCTTGACAACATACTTCAAGGTTATTGAAATCGGTGTTGAGTTAATGAGTTTTGTCCAGCTAACATCTGCAATCGAAACACTACGCGGCGGCGTGTGACTTCCGTTCGTCGTGTCCTCGAGAGGATTAGAGGACTCACCTCGAAGACCTCGAGTTCCAGCGTGTCAACCTCGACGCTCATCGTCTATCCTACGCAAACTATAAACCTTCTATAAGGCCAACCTCTTCTTCCTCGTGGCACTTGCACGGTGCCGACGAGACAATGTCCGCCTCGCCTCTTACATATTTCCACCTGGTTCCCTCCTCTTCGTCGTCCCCGCGAATCATTGCAGCCGCAGGACGGCATTAGCCCGTTATCTGTACCTTCGCTAGACAACGATGCCACACTACGACCTCGTTCCCGCTAATCCACGATAGGCTGCGTCCTTCGACGGGCATTTTCCTTCCGGCGACACCATGTATGCACCGTCTGTTATTGGTAATACGCGTCCGATCTCCACCACTGTCCCAGGACACGTGAATAGTGCCGCCTTTCTATACAACCAAGTGTCAACAGCAGAGCTTCGATCCTTTAAGGGTATGCCCTTCGTGGCGCGTCGATAGGTTCCGTTTCGATTATTGTGAGAATTCCATGAATTCGTCGTTCCCAGGGTGGAAATTTAATTCCACCAGCTCGAGTCCTTTCGGTGGAGCAGCAACGTACCTCGGTTGGGATCGTGTCACGGGACGGTATTCAGGTAGCTCTGCTGTGACCGAACTTCGGTGCATTTCAAAACAGGATCGTCGGTAAGGGGGCGGACGTTCAAGGAAAAGAAGAAGAAAAAAAAAAAGAAACTGCCAACGATCGTGCGGACTTGTGCGTGCTGCTAGCTTGTGCCTCTGCTGCTCACCAAGGTTCAAGAGGGTGTCTGCAAAGAAATCGTCGCAGTCACGCGATCTGCGGTTGATCCGTTTACCATTCGCGTGCGCTCGCCCGCGACCGTTACGTTTTGGTTCGGCGACACGTTCGAAATTAGGGAACGATTTTTTCCGCGTCGGAATTCGTATACAGCGTGTCTCAGGTAACTCAATCACCTCGAATAATGACTTAACGGTACATTTTATGAAAATTTTGAGGCGTGGAACTTAAATGACACAAAGAGGCACATCTTATAAGGTACGTGACTTTTTTGTGGGTGGAGGCATTTCAGAGATTTCAAGGTCACCTTGATTTTTTTTTAATTGAACGCATGATTTTATTCTGTTTCGTGTCATGGGAGAGAAATTCACGGTGAATTCAGACGAAAACCGATTGAGTGCTTCTTTGTATTCGAAACGAGCATGCATGCGTGCGCGCTCGCCATTCCCTCGAATTTTCTAATTTTCAAAAGCTGTTCGACGACTAAAAACGGTTGAACGACGCACGGGCCGGGACATTAAATTCCTCTGTACGGTTATGCGTAAATTTTGCACTTGTTGCACGACTTGTAGGTGGATCGGACTTATCTACCGGAGCATCCTAAAGGATCCTACCGAGCCGCGGCGTTTTCTTCGGCGTCCTTGATTCCACATGCACGAATGATGTCAGCGTTTGACCAATCCGCTCTGGGCGTCTACGAACGAAAATATACCCGTAGTGTATAGGTGTGTGTACTTGTGTGTATACTTCCTCGAAATATTAACGGTGTTTCACGACGCCGATCTATACCGGTACGAGATTTCCAGGGAATCCACATAGAACGGAGAAGAGGAGCAAAAGACCGCGCGCGTGTGGACTCTCTGTGTGCGCTAGCCGATCTCCTAAGACGCGAGAGAGCCCACGACGATAATGGGCTGTTACGTAACGCAGCGGTTCCCAACCAGTGAAGTTACAATACGTCGACGGTTTTCGTGAAAATTCGTTTTGACGACGATAACCGCGGACACACGTTGCATCGCGAAATCCACACAGTTTCTCTGTGTATAGAAACTATTTTAGACCCGTACCTAACAGACGATAAATCGGTCGAGCGCCCGCGCGCACGTCCAGTTGGGAAATCGGTGATCTTTCAGTGGAAACCTATCGTGTTCGACTGTCAAATGTCTATACAAGCTCGTGTTTCTTTTGCCTGCACTGGGTAAATGTATCGATTACTGCCAGTGTCCCTAATAACTGCCACTTTATTTATTTTAGTTAATAAAAACGTAATATATAAAGAATTATGTACGAAAATATTTGTTATTAAATTGGGACGTTCATTTACATACAAAGAAATACTTGTATGTACCTGGTGTTTAAAAATTAATGTTGAAAAATGAAAGTGCATTTTGAGCGTGAAAAAAAATCTACGCAAGTAGAACGTGATGGTAGAATTATACTAAAGAAAGAGTCGTAATTTTACTTTTCACCCTATATCTATTGTACAAAATGAAGTAAAAGTATGTAGGACTTACTTTAATTGTTGAGGTGACAGTTATAGGGACACTAATTATTAACTAATTCTTCATATTTAATCCATAAAACTGTTTCTTTTTAATGAGAGGGATGTTAAAGAATAATATTTTCCACACTGTGACGATTTTTAGGTTGACCAACACGCGAAACGATTAAAGAAGTTACACTATAATCTTAAATGCAAACAATGTTTAAATATACCAAAATTTTTTTTTTGTTTCAGCGTGTGTTTCTCCTTCGTTCGCGGTTTTCGCGTGATTTTATACTCCACGTCGAGACTCTGTTGATAGGAGCGGTTTCGATATTTTCGTTTTATTGCACGATGATGCGTGAAAGATGACGCTAGTGGAGGCTAGCGAATTCGTGCGTAAATGTTTGTCAGAGATTATGGTTGTTCTCTCTTGATTGTTTGCTGAAGTGTAGCCTGCAGTGTGGTGAACAAATTAGAAGGCTCGATATACAGTCTTTTCACGAATTGGCAGTTTGTTACGACACTATTACCATATATCTACTAATTTATCATTTGAATGTTTCTTTGGGTTGCAAATTAGAAATGTTGACAAGAAAATGTGAAAAGAGGTCTTTTCTTCTTTACTTCGTAAAAACAAAAAACGACTGTTCCTGTACAAACAATTATCAACTGTTATTCTACGTATTTAACCCTTTAACTACGAAAGGCATATATATACACGCCCTCTACGTTTTTCTTACTATAACACATTTACTGTTTCACTAAACTGATTTAACATAGAATTGACATTTTTTTTATTTGTATATTTTTTGTAGTAAAGTTTTCAAGTAAAATGTTCATAAACGATCCAGCAATGAATCTAAAAGAAACTATTCAGCTGTAGAATATCGAATTATTTAAGAGTGATTAATTTCTCGATGTACAGCTCGAAAGAGTTTAATTCCACGCTCCAAATGTAAAATAAACAAACCGTTAATTTACTTGCTCCGATTGTAAAATTCAGTCTCGTAAACGTAAACACAACTCATTTTTCGTCGCACCACGTATTCTGGACAATCTCGAACACGAAAAACTTGCGTTTACTAAAGCCATCTGTGCTCATAGACATGGTGTCTAATAGACAACAAAATGCGTCGACTATACGGCCTTAACACGCACGTTTTCCCAGGAGGGTTCGGTTTCGAGTAAAATTGCAGTACAGTTTAGGTCGCTTCAGGGAGAGCCTATGGGTTAAAAGGAATCCTACCCACCGTAGGTAGAATCGGGGAGCGTTCCACTGTGTCTCCGAGTGCACGCGCACTCGGCCGATATCGAATGCCCATTTTCCCGAAAGCGAAGCGTCAATGAAAAAGTACGATTCCTCAGGGTGTCCTGTTACCGATGATACACACGTATCCACCGTGTTGAAAATACACGAGAACAAATTTTCTACTCCACTTCGTTTTGGTCTCGCTCGAAAATCAATCCGCATAACACTGTTTCACGTAGTCTGTCCGTTACTGGCCATTTCTACTTGAAATCATTATCCGTGATATACGATCTCGTTTATTATTTACAGTAACCAGATATAAACCGATAGACGATAATGATATCGATATTGAAAAATATTACCTTAACCATGATAAATATTTCCTAAACAAGTACTAATCGAAGTTTCGAACTTGGTCGTTTTCTCCCAATCGAAACCTCAGACGTAAGAAGTGTTATTCTTTACTTTTTCGACCTATTTTCCTTTTTCATGCCGTATACCACTGGCCACAGGACACTGAATATTTTTCACTCGATTCGTTAGTTTTAAGACACCGTACACCAGACAGCTGTGGGATGATTCTTACCGCTCCTGGTTCGATGTTTTACGGGCCAAACGGCATGAATCATCCGAGCTACGTGTACCATACACACAACCAGCGCACACTGGCGGGGTAGATTCTTCACTGAGGCAAACTGATCGGTTCAGGAACTTTTATCGTCCCTTTTTCCCCCTTATTCATGTGTGTACACACACTGGGGCGGGTGAACTATCCGCACACTTTTCCTTTTTTTTTTCCTTTTTGTCACCGTGTAAGGCTAGCGAACATTTTTAAAACGCTCGTCTATTATTAATACCCGCGCGTAATGGTGGCTTGTATTTTTAATTCGTGAAACAAAGTGGCATGTGACGGAAAATGTGAATATTATCATCACGATACTTGTTTTTATCTTTACCGATTGAAGAAAAATTTTAAATAGTAGTTAGAACTACGCTAAAGCAACCCCACAAATTTCAAATGAATCTGTCCACCAGTTTTTTTTACAAAAAATTCGCAAGTATTACCTACTTTTTAGGACCCACAAGGTAGAACCGCCCCTTTAACATATCCGATACCTACACATGTTCGACGAGCCAGCTGGGTGGGTTTGTTAAGTGTTCTAACGCGGCTGGAATGTTTATAAGAGGATTTTTCGCGATTTACTTTCGCGTGCTCGACCAGCTCGGAAATTTCCCTGGGACCACGGCCGACCCGCTGGTCTCGATGATAATGGAACAGCTTGGATATCTCTTCTCCACGCCCTTCTATTACGAAATAAACCGGCGTTCGAGAACCACTCGGCGCCTGCACACACCAGACCAGCAGCTCGTCCAGTGAAAAATAGGAAATTGCGAACGCGCTCCGTATAAATCTATTATATTGGGTCATCTGGGAAGCTTTATCCGTCTCTTTGAAGGGTTCAATCCGAGGTTAACATAACTCAGATGGAATTGAATATTTGTACACCCAATTCTGTCCTTCACACGAACCTTTTTGTACACGATTTTGATTTAACACAAACTAGAAAAAAATTTTCATTCTCCTTTTTACACGATCTGTTTCGATTTAACAGGATCGATCTGAATTCCAAGGAAAAACATTTTTGATGAAAGGTCTTGAAGCGATCAGTAAATTGGTTAATTGTTTTTCAAACTTGATCCTAACGAGGAACGAGCTAGGAAGTTCGAATGTGATCTGAAATCATTAATGACATCATGAATTGATACTTGATGCGATGATAGCGTTAATTTTATTCAAGAGATTTATAAAGGTTGCATACCAGTTAATAGATTAAATTAAATAAATTGAATTTTTAATTAATATCTCCAAAGGGAATCGTTCTCGAGAGCCATTAGGACACTAACGTCGTCTTTCAGCAGTTTCTCGATCTCAGAGATCAGGTTCCTAAACTGAGAGACAAATTGTTTGTCCTTACATCAGATAACAGAAGTGGATTAAACGTAACGGAGCTTACTTCGAATAAAAATGTTCAATTCCAATGGAGTTATACTGTTTCTTTAAAGCTTTCTCCGGAAAGCTCGCAGGATATCCGACACAAAACACAAGGAGCTGGAAGAAAAACGTTCCAATTCCCTTCTCTACGACATTTCCCAGCACGGGACGAATGAAAAAATCGAATTTATCGTTGTCCCATAGTCGTACCGCGAAGACTCAATAACGCGTTTTATTCGATCGGCAGAATGTACGACTTTTCCAGTCCGTAACTATTGTTATATAATGTACGTTTCAAGCACTGCGGAAGATAATAGTAACCAGCCCGTGCCTTTCGAGATACAGCGAATACCACCCGCTAACTTTTTACGGTTCACCTTAGGCGGCGTCTAGCCTTAAAGCCGACACTTGGCACTAATCCAGCTGTTTCAGTTATCAATACAAATGAGAAATGCTCCTTTAATTGCATCGTTCAGACATCGAACGTGAAAAAAATTCTAATGGCTGTTCCGTTTTCTCTGACGACGGGCTAGACTACGGAACATTTACAAGCGTACACGTAACAACGCAAACGTAAAATCTTTAACGAAGATTAATGATGTTTATACGTTAGTGTTCCGGCATAATAAAATCATTCATGATGAAACTACACGCTTATTTAATTCCTGTACTCGATAAATCAGTTCGTGGAAGCGTGACTCCGCATAAAGATCCGCAGTCCAAAGGCATATCTCCCGACTACGGATATTGATACAGATCAATTTACAGAATGGAAATTAGCACGTTAAACGCCATCATGTGAACAAAAAAATTATGTTGCTTTTGGCCACTGCGCAAAAACAGCTGTATCCGAATGAAGGACACAGTATCGAAATTAATACAGGGGCCCATTAGGCCGGAATGTATAGTATTCATTTGGATACAAATGGCGCTTGACGGTGTTAAAACTGATACTTCTGTCGTAAACGAAGAGTTACGCTTCACATTTTTGGATACTCGTGTAGCCAAAACCGCCGACACACAGCCCTATCGGGTCACGAATAAACATACACGTAAAAAAGACTTTCTGTTTTTTTTTTCTCGCAAGAAAATGTGTTTGAAAATGTTAAAAATTAAGGTCGTGTCTACTGCCTTTCCTGACGAAAATTCCTCGAAGAAGAAAGAAACCTTGTTCTCCGGGCTCCGAAGACGAAAGTTCACGTTAATGAGAATGGGAACCGCTAAGCGTTGGCGCGTCCTGTTGGGAAAGTCTCGAAGAGGCCGACGTCGTAAAATAAAAGGGGTCACTATCACAATGACAAAAGCAAGAGTCATCGCTGAGAGGCTTCTTTGTCGGCCAGGTGAGAAATCTTAACGGAATTTAATGCGCGCAAGCAAAACACTGGGCATCGTGTGTACGACGCGTTTTATGAGTAGGGTCCTGAAAACTGGCGACAATTACGCAAATATAGGGCACGAACAGGTCCTTTCGCGGTATGGATACCTGGTACGTGTCCCAATTACGGAGCCTCTGTATTAAAATCATCATTACAAAAATACATATCTAAATAAACATAAACAAAATTTTTTAATTAAATTCCTTCATAAAAAAGAATTGTTTAGCAACAGATGTGGATTTTCAGAATATGGAATTCATGTAGCAGCAGGTTTTAATTAATATATGATTGCACAAACTGGCTTAAAGCCTCCATAATTGGGACACCCCCTACATAAGAATCATTCGAAAGTATTTCACGAGGGGGAGAACACGTCGACAAGGCAGGTGATAAGTCACACGGATACGCGACCGCAGTCAGGTCGCTGAATTTTTTACGACTCTAGAGCGCAAAATACGGGGCCCGTGTGACCACTGTCGTGTTTGTGCCAACGCGCGGCATTATTTACGCAGATATTCAACGTTTAAAATTTGATAAATCGAAACGCGCGTCTCCGCTTCGTGCATTGGAATCTCCCGCCAATTGTATTTTCATTCTCCTTAGAATCTTTCGTTCTTACAAAAGTGGGAATTAAATGGAAATTTTTTTTCGTTGCATAAAGAGTATCATTATGTGTCCCAATTACTGCCAGTATTCCTAATAACTGCCTGTTTATTTATTATACATAAATAATGTATATGGATATGTGTACGCAAAATTTTATTATTAAATTAGGGCTCTGTTTTACATCGATAACAAAGAAATGCATGTACTTGTACTTATCTGGTATATAGAAATTAATGTTAAAAAATAAAAGTGTAATTTGGGCGTTAAGAACGCGACCACGTATGTAGGAAATTATGGCGAAAGTATACTAAAGAACCGTCATTTGCACAAAAAAAAAATTTTTGTTTCATAGAAAACTGATAGATAAGACAGAATAACAAGTTTAAAAAATGTTGTCTTGTGTCCTAATCACTGTGGACAACTAATCGTGAATGTTTATGCAAATTACCATGTTCATAGATTATTATCGTAAAACCATAACCAAAGAAACATTCGTTTTACTTATTACGCTGAAACTAAAAATAAAAACTTGGATAATCTTTGTCAAAGTTCTTGGTTCATAGTGTTCGACACACTTGCCTGTGCTACGAATGAATAAAATCCGCACTATAAGCAGAATTCGATCCGAAGAAATAGGTCGAAAGTCTACGATAAAGTTTCTCCGACTGATGCTTCCTTATCAGGAAAATTCAATTTGAATTCTGTTCAAGTGCACGTGTACTCGAGTACTGTTTTCAACCCTCGAAGGGTACCATGGGGTAAGGGGGAACGCTTGCTCGGCGCCGCCCACGATAATAGTAATGTACTCAAGTGCACGCGCACTCGACCAATATCCAAACCCAATTATCTAGAAAACGAAACGTTTTATGAAAAAAAATCTTATCGTGCATTTTCATTTTATTTCGCTATTGCTGCTCGTGCACTCGCTATAAATTACCTTTTTCAGGGCAATTATATTCAATTATTAAAAAGGAACCGTACATTTCATTCGAATAATTTCATAACATCGTTATGTTTCTGTTAATTTTTAATACAATTCGATAAACTGTTGCGCGATACCGAGAATACACAACGATGGTTATCAAAAGAATCAATACACGAAATGGGGAGGATCGTGAAGAAAAACACAGTGGCGGAGGGGAAAGCACCGACTTTGCCTTCTTGCTGAAATTAATTAAATGCAATTGCATTTATTAAATTTTCCAAATTGCATATCTATGTTAATAAAGCACAGTGGCACGTTCGAACACGTGTTACGTTTTCCTGATTATAGACTCACGAGAAAAAACTGATGACCTCACTTCCGTGACCTCTCATTTAATAATTTTAGAAAATTTGTACTATCCTGTGAAACGACTATCCTACATAAATGTAGAAGTGCTTTTTCAATTGGTTTTTTATAGCGTCAGTTATTTATTACCGTTCGACCATTAGTTTACGCAAAACCAGCGCGAAATGATATAAGTTAATAATATCGCGAGAAATATTTATTTTCCGTAACATCTCTAACGCCCGGGGCGTACCACTTTCCGACATTTTCAGAGCACTAACTATGCTGGTTTCCTGGGGCTGAATGCCTTATAATGACTCAATTTCTTGAAATCCGCAGAGGAAAAACAATTAACGGTGATTGGAATTTTTTTACCAAGTCCCGATAATCGTTGTTCATTTACATTTTAATTATTCACGCTTTCGCAAGCATTTCGATTAATAAAACTCCAATGGCTATTCGTTTGGCTATAAAGATAACCCCAAATTTGTGTTTTTAATTTTATTACTTACTGTTTCGTGAACATTCTGGTATTGTTCATGGTTTACGACATTCCTATATAATAATTTATGGCCTATTTTCTTTGTTACATTGATTCCGAATGTTCAATATATTTGACAAATAAATCAAATTTCATGTAAACACTGCTTAATTGTGCCTCCTCAAGCGAGTCGTTTACGTGCAAGTTTACGCTCGTCAAGGAAATTAATGAATGGGCGACGTCTTCGTCGTCAAAGGTACATGAGCGTTAATCTCGACCGTTCGTTACACCGGTTTCATTCCTCTCCCATTACACCATCGATAAAATGCTAATATACATGGAAAACTAACCTCGTTCCGCGGGGAATTTAATAACGCGCTGCTGACCGCGTTCTAAATGCGCGTCTATACACACAACGGAACGCGTAAAGATACCGACGACGAACGAACGTTATTTACGAGAGGCTGTCTCATGCTATTGACGCACGGACAAAAGAAACGACGACCGTACCGTACTGAAAAGAACACCACGTCGTCCACCGTCAATGAGCTTACGATCACAACAGCCAGACCCCGCGTACAACGGATACATTTCGAATTGTGTTCCGGGGACAGAACAAACGTTCCGAGGACATGTGTCCTTGCACGTTCGTCCGTACTGATCGAATGTGTCCGGGGTGTCGTGGATCTTTCGAACCGATTACCGGCACCATATCGGCTGATAACGAAATGTCATCGACATATAACATTTGATCGTATCGATTCACCGTTATCTCGTTGATTCTCCGTGATGTACATGGTTAAGCTTTGACACACACGACGCCGGGATAAAATTCGTTCCCTAATTTCTCCCGTTAACGTTTACGCTCCCGCATATATACATATATACGATCCCCACCGTCTGAAACGTAAGCCACTCTATACGCCAAAGACAAAAACCTTCTTTTTCATTCGAGAAGAATCAGGTTACCTCGTTGTTTTCGCAGTCGGTGCAAGGATACGGACGGTCGAAGCGCCCGCGTCGACGAGGGCGACGTCGTTATAACGATCGTCGTTGATGAGAGAGCATATCGAGGCCGTTTGCACGCGGATTTCACGACAAGAGACACCACTGGGTACGTTTTTTGTCGCCGAGACGACGCACCTAGAAAACGTTCGGAACGTTACGTCGACGTTCGATCGTTCGACGAGGAGGATGCTGCCTGGCTCCGCGACACGGGAAACGAGGCAGCTACCACGGTGTGGGAACACGGAAAACCCAAAAACCACAGTGTGTCGCGCATATACACCAGCACACTCGCACGAACGAACGCACGCACACACACACACACCAATTTCGTCAATGACAGGGGACACAACGGGTATAAGATCAGTGGAATCGTCACACACGACACACTGCTCGGTCCTTTTACGATTCCCTCGAGAAACGGATCAGCCGGTGAGTGCTGGGCGGGCACCGTCTAGCGTTTCCACGATTGTGGAACGTCGACACCCGGCATTCTATGTTTTCCGTCAACGCCAGCACTGCTGTCACTATAACCATCGCGGCCCCGACGACACCGATCTGTAACCGCGCGATGATCGGCTGTGTGCGTCCCCGGAGGGTTTACACTGATCTCTACCCTGTGAATCCGTGACGGGGAAAATTCACGGCGTCCGCGGCCGCACCACCGTATATGTCACACACTCTGTCTTTTACGCACAGCACGAGGGGGAAGGGGTGCACGACGGCGTGCTTTCACACTTCGGTACAGAGCACGACGAAGACTCGTCGTGTCGTCGAACGATAGGTATTGCTCGATGATCGCCGAGAGACTTCGAGGCGTCGTCCCCTGACGGCGCCACGAGTCACCGCGCCGGTGGTGCCGTGAAGCATTCCGCGCCAGCAACCACCACCACCCGTGTGTACGCGCCCGATCGGGAAACATCCATCGTTCGGGGGTAAAGAGGGTTGCTACGTTAACGATTGTCAGGAACCGAGTGTGAATTTTAGCGAGTGATCCGGGGTAAGGGTGGATGGAACGCGAGACACCGGAAACTCGCGATAAGATCGTGGACGAATACGATTATATGATATTGCCATCCCTTTATAGAGGGAGTTAATTATCGTTTGTTGTAGCTTGAGGGACTACACGTGGCCCGCCGGTGCACCAAAATGGACACCTGATCTGGGAGACTTTCTTTAGCTACTCGACGAAGGCTAGTTTAATACTAGGATTATCAGCATTGAATGTACATATACTAAATATTGTACACTAAATTAAATTGTGTAATAGAATAATACAGAGAATATATAAAACAATGTAGCATAATATACCATAAAATGAAATCTGTAGTAAATTAAAAGCCAACATAAATTCTGTCAAAAGTACCATTATAATTTCAATAATGGTACAATAGTAAATCTGCAATCCGTCATTTTGACGGGTTTGGTAGTTGTAGTGGTAACGGACAATTTTGTGAATTTAGACACAAGCTATATTGAGAAGTAATGTTATGGCACATGTCCTCCGGGATAGTTTGATAACTCAATGGAGAATTACTTATTGATAAGAAGAAATGGGTAAGTAAGTGGTTAGTGTCAGAATTGGGCATAATTTTATTCGAAGAATACATAGTGAAATGCAGCAGTACCTAAGAACGTTATCCTGATTTTTAACACTAGAAGTACGAGACCCGTCAAAATCGTCGGATTCCAGATTTCGTACTTTACGTTTACTGAAATTATAATAGTTTTTTTGGCCGAATTTATGTTGGCTTTTAATTTATTATACACTTTATATTGTACTGTATTATACTAAATTATACTATATGTTATGTATGTTATTGTATTAAACAATTTAATTTAGTGCACATTCAACGTTCGTAGTTCTAGTGTTAAACGGTTAATAAGATCAAATCATTAGGTATTTGTCAAGTGTATACTCATTCAAGAAGTATCCTCTTATTATAAAGATTAGACTTTTCACGTATAATCAGTTGAAAATGGCGAAGTACTATTTTATTCTTTATTCGTTATTCGAGATTCTTTATCTAGATAATGAATTTATCCATCTCTGGTTAGAGGTAATTGCTGAGGAATAACCATTGCATTGAAACTCCTTGTTTATAACTAGACAATGGATTTTATACATTTACGACAAATCATGGACGTAGCCAGGTTATCAGTCAGAGGGGACAATGTAATTTTCTTCCTCCTGCAGGGGGTGGGGGGTGGAAGACCCCTCTGCTCCCCCTAGCTACGCACATGTGACACACTTTTTCAAATAATCCTATAAATTGTAGCGAAGCAAAAACGTTAAAAACGACTAACAAAGTTTGTACTTCGTTTCTAACTCTCATAAACATCCCCAATCTATTAATAATCTATTCGCAACTGAATCACTTTCATCGACTTACACACCGGCACATATTGTCTGCGATCGAAACACCGCATCGAATGAGAATCATCGAGCGAAAAGAAATTATCATAATGAGCTGGGCTGTTCGTGTCGGCAGGTGTCAGAGATTAGCAATGATCTCCGTTCGCGCGCGCGCGATGCATAGCGATTAACTTATGAAGAGAAGAGCACACTCACCTTCCATAGGACGCGTGGCGGCGCTGCGCGACATTGTTCGCGTGGTAGTCTACTATTAGGCTGCGGCACAGTGTTAGGCGCTTCTGGACGGAGTCTGTAGATATGTTTCACGGGGTAGGTGACGCCTCTTAAAAGTACATTCCCGTCGCGACGAGGCTGGTCGGCGGGGTCGGCTGGCGGCGTCGTCGTCGTATAAAATGCATCAAACGTGCAACGGCACACTGGCCGTGGTGTAAAAACGGGGGTAAAAAATGCAGGTCTCCTGTCTTCGACGGATGAGGATAGGAATAACGTTTGAATCGTCGTCACGTCGGTGGTCCCCGGACACGTCGTCGTTGGTCTCGTGCGTACGTTGGTCCCAGTAGAACAGCACGACTTGGGACGATCGGTTTCGGGCCTGTAACGCGTCGTCGCTGTTCCGTTTTCGACCGAGACGTATCGGTTCCGGGTCCGGACGGGTTGGCTCTTCGGCACACGGAGGTAGAGAATCGGTGGCGATTGCTTTAGTTTACGGCGAGAAAGACGCAAATGGTCGAGGCACGTGAGGGATGACGATGACGCGTGGGAGGTCGTTTCCGTCGCGCGATCAGCATCAAGCGACGACGGACACCTGGATATTCGATGGTAACGTTGACCACGTCGGTGTAGAAGGACACGGTACGGCGGCCGTACGTTTAGGTCGGATATTCCGCGGCTAAATAATGGTGACAGGATGTCCGGTGTAGGGGGTACGGGGGGTCCTTTGGGGGTGGCGTCCATGTGGGGTGGATGGTCACCTCCTTTCTTTCCTCTCGCCTACAGCCCACCTCCTCCTCCAGGACCGCCTCGTCAGGGTGCCCCAGCTTTCGGTACCCGCCAGGAACACCTCTACCGACTCTAGCCAACCCTCACCTACCCCCTCCTCCCGCGCTGATATGTCCGAGCACACGCTGTAAAAGAAAACCACGAAACCTGCGATTAATACACAGACACGCGTACGCGGCACACGTTAATGTTTGCGTTCGATTAATGTTCCGACGAGAAGCGAAGGTAATTTTGTATCGGGGCAAAAGGGAACGGGAGGTCTTTATCGTTTTATGCGCGTGTGGCGTATATCCTGACGGTGATAAATGGAGGGGAAAAATTGCGGCAATTGGATGCTTTTTATTCTTGTTGACTGCAGGTTGCGATTGTAGTACTGTGTACGCCGGAACTTGATTCATCTACCTATTATATGAAAGTTTAGTTGTACATACAAGCACACGTGTATGTAATTATCCATGGTAAATTTAAACGTGCAATTACACTTGTCTGTTACTCGTCATTCTTTTTTTGCTGTTGCATTTTTTCAAACTTATTTCCCGGTTCGTTAGTAACTGAAAAAAAAATCTGTATTTAATCCTCGTTTATCTTTCAGGCATAACTTCAAACGTGTTATCGGCCTAGCAGAAACAGTAGTTTGAAACTAAACCGTTCCCGCGAAAACTACGCAGTGATTGTCATATTTTCTGCGTTATTAAATATGACATTGAGAGCGTTCGAACGTATTGATTCGAAAACCGCGTCCAGTTTGCCACCTGTCGCTCGCACGTCGGAGAATATTTATTCCGTGTCGGTTCGCGACCAGTTACACTATACATTGATAGGTTCGCACGAACAATATGTACTATTTATTTCATGAATAATACTCGACGAAGTTAACGCGGAATACTACAACCCTTGTGCAGTCTGGATACGTGTTGAAATGCCCTTCTATCGAACGACAACGGCGTAATAATTTCAGCAGTCTGACCACCCGCTCTTAACCGCATGAAATATGAAATTCAACATTTAGGAGAGATAGTTGGAACACGAAGGACAACGAAGACATACCTATACACCGGTTGATCCATAAGAACAAACAAGTCTAGCTGATCAATCGAAGCAAAGTCGCCTTCTGTGTATGCGATCTTATTCTCTATGCAGGTACTTATCCTTCGTTCGATCTAGAAACTTTTTTATACGCATGACGTGTTCGCAAAAAAAATAAGAGGCTAATAGCTCTTGGCAAATAAACTTCTTTCTCTTGGAAGGTTGTGTCTTTATTCCTGAACTCTGAATCGCCTTGCCATTGTACGAAAGATAATTTAACACCCTGGACCAAGTTGCGACTTTATCAAGATCGAATTCGAATGTGTAACTTGATTTCGAATTTGAACTTGGAATTGAAATCACAAATGTGACTGAAATACTCTAAGTTTATTGAAAATAGTACATTTGAACTGTGATGTGATCAAATTTGGACCAAGACGTGATGTTTCTTCGAGGTTTCGATTAAGTTATTCCAGTTTGAAAAGGACTGTAAGGTCGAATTTAAATTGCGAACATAGTTTGCAATTCATTATCTAGTGATTTTCATTGTAATCCTATATCGTAGTCACATATAAAAATGTCTGTATAAGAAGCAATATATGGAACTGAAGGCGGTCTTAAAAACAGGTCAGGAAGATTATATTCGAATATTCAATTAAACGAGGGCACTCGACTGTAATACATTCTTCATAGTTTCATTTGCCGACATTGACTACCCGCCGACCTAGATGGAGTTCACCATTGACGGGCATTTTTCATTGCCCGCTGTATTCGTGACCCCGATGAAACGACATGAACAGAGCCGCGCACAACCCCCAACGGGGCAGCCCTCTCGGCAGTCCTATCGACTCCCCCGTAAACCGTCGCTAATCGATCTTTGACTGCGGCTTTTGTCCGCCCATTTCCGAAATCGCACGATGTCTCCTCGCTTCAGAGGGGCAGGGGGTATCTATTGTTACCAATTATGCGAGGGATAAGTGCATTTGATATTTTTAGAACGGTGATTCAAGGGGGACAGAAATATACCATCTAATCGCATCCACAATGGGAATATCGAAGCAGCGTGATTTTTCACATCGGTAGCCTTTGCTATCTTCGGCACACAGTGTCGAAGGGGGGGGAATGATTCTTGCCGTGCTGGTAACGGAGTAGCTGTGCGGGCAGTATTGTCAGATTTGGGCGTTTCATCGCAATTTAGGGGGACTTTTGTATTAAAATTACAATGAATTTTTTGAGGAATCGCAAGTTGCAAATTGGGAGATTTGCAATTTATATACAGTAAATTCTCAATGAATATTTGAAGGCTCCTACGCACTAAACATTAGGTATTTCATCAAGTAATGGCCATATGTGGCTGAAACAAATTTCATTGGCATCAGAATTCCAAACTTTATCACCGTGCTAAACCTCATTAAAAAGTGAGCGTTACACCTGGGGACCTCTCCTTATCAGTGCCGAAAAACCTTCGAACATTCATCGAGGATTTACTGTGAAGATAACGTTGCCAAACGTACCAGAAACGAGCACCGTGGAGTCATACGACTAACCAAAGTATATTTTTTATTTCCAACATAATGATGAATGATCAATGGAAATGTCGTTGAATTTCATAGATGTAATTTTTATACATTATTAAAATGAATTAGCGGGTGTTTAATACCAATTATTAATATGATGCTTTATTGACTAGAGAGTCAGGTACCACCTTAAAGAACGTCATTCGATCGAGCCTGAAAATCTGTCGCAATGCTCGCAAAGCGTCGAGTTGCAGATATCATTCCGCGCACGGCGTTCACGGCGTTAACTCAATTAGCATCGTGGGGAGGATAAAGCAGACGTTAAAAGTCTCATTCATGCCGGATAACCTGAAACCTTCGAACGTCATCGCGAGAACACCCTGAACACACGGAGTTCGAGCGAATCCCTGAAATCCTTGCGAGACAAGGCAACGAGGTCAATGGCTCGTTACGAAACGCCTATGAAATCTGTTGGAAACGGTGTCGATCAAACGTGCCGATATTTTCACGAAATTACGTACAAATAGGGTTCGATCGAAGGATAGAAACAGGCATATTCCCGTGGAAATACAGCGAGTGAAACGCGATATTACCTTATTAAAACTCTTGGGGCTTTATAGTGAATAATGGCAGGCTCTCGAGCCTCTTTGTGACCATGTATTATTAGCGGACGCCTGTAAGGAAATGCGTACCCCGGAGGGGGTAGGGTCAATGGATCGATAGCAATGTTCACTCCTTCAGAGTGGTCAAATATTTGAAAATACAAGCGAAACGAGCACACCTCGGGCGTCGTTTAACGAGGAGAATCGATCGCAGCTGGTCTCGACAACACCGATCCCTGTAATTGCGGGACCGGCAACGACAGATCCACAGATGACCGACAATGATCCTAGGGAACGGCCGGCCGGGTTCCGAGTGTATACAGAAAAATAGTAGACGCGTTTAACACTAGGGTATGTGTACCAATTATGGAGCCTGCCCCAATTACAAAGCCTCTGTGTTAAAATCATAATTTAAAAGAAATACATTTATAAATAATCATGAACAAAATTTTTTTAATTAAATTAAATTATTAACAAATAAGATTGAACGTAAAAAACGACAATTTTAACATGTCATAATGGTTTAAGTATTTATTAAAATATGTGTATTACGCTTTCGGTGATTTCATCGATGTTCATAGCCAAAACCTTAAGAAATGCATACTGAATTAAAACTGGCTTTTTAATGACGTTTATGACAGTGATAGAGCTTGAAATTCTGAAGTCAATTATATTTGTTCCAGTCGCATATGGCCATTAGTTTATGAAGTATTTATTAATCAATGCCGAGAAGCTTCCGAACACTCATCGAGGATTCACTGTATACACGATACACCATCTAGAAGTCTTTCTCGATTACGAATGGAAGAATCATTTCAAAGGGAACGGTATTATTCCCGCCCGACACGTCGCAGCGGCAAATGTTTAACGACGATAAGGAGCAAACGTATCTCAAAGCGCTGCGTATACATATATCATAACGTTTAAACATCGAGCGTTGTAAAGCAATCGAGATAACGAAATTCACGGCGTTGTTGCGCCGGTAAGCGCCAGTCATCGTTCATCGTCTCGAAGCTGACCAATAATTTCTGCCCGTCACGTGTCGACGGGCACGTTTTCCACACCTTAACGATTTCCACCTTCCCCCTTGCATCCCCTCTGTCGTGGCGTACAAACGGCTTCATTCGCAACAGCGTCTGGCTGCCCCACACCCTTTCAAGTTTCTCTTTCAACGTACGCTCACAGCCGGTTCCATGGTACAGCGATTCTTACTACAGAAAGAGTACAACCGTTGTGTCGTGCGAGATTTCACGGTACCTGTGCCACCTGTACGACACGGTAATTGTCTTGCAATTACATTGTAATTGTGATTTGGATGTTCTAATTAGATTACATTTTGCCCAGCTCTGATATAAACGCACCTAAACTAGTTCTTCCAAAAAGTGTCCACCAACTATACCTGGTATTGACAAGCACCAATGGTTGCAACATACGATCCTCTAATTGTTTCGAGCACTATCTGTCTATGAAACAAACGTCTCGATTGTCTGCACTATCAATTCGTCGTTCATCGTATCGCCACGGAATGGTACAGTGCTCGATGATATCGCTGATCGGATTAGGGGCTTTCCCCGGACAGGTCGTTACACAGGTGAGAAATGGGAGCGCGAAGTATTACCTTTGCGCGTAACAACGCGGTTCTCGTCTGTGAAACGAAAGTTTTACAACCTCCCTCCTTCCTACCACCGACCTCGAATGACGGAAACTGATTTAGAAAACAGGCGGGCACGCATGATGCATACATTCATGATATCGGGATTGGCCGGTGGCCAACTGTATCCGCGCACTCTACTTTAATGCGGGGTTTATCGCACCCCTTGAACACATTCCCGATGATAATTCGGTCCTGGATCATTTTTAACCTTTCCGTCGATCGGGTCCAGCGACCCAGGCCGCCTGTGAATTTCGATCGAACATGTTGAGCTTAACCTTCGAGTAAAGGAGCAACGGTTGTTACCGTCCACGAGGTCGACCTTCTTACTGTCGTTATTTTACGACTTCTGACCCCGATGAAGTTTATTCAAGACATAAGTTTCCGATAAATATTTTGAGGAACGCTAATCGTTATTTGTGGAGCAATTTCATCCGATTATTGTTATTCTCTTTAGACAGAAATAATAAATTGTAGAATTATTTATTCGAACGATACGACTTATAACACACCTGGTGAAGTTTATTTGAAGACATAATTTGTAAATAGACATCTTAAGTAACATCAATTGTTATTTTTGGAGTAGTTTACTTCGGCCACTATTATTTTCTTCAGAGAGAAGTAATAAATTGTTGAATGATTTATTTACGGGAACAACATGTAAGAGATTTGTTATAATAAGATTTGAAATTATTGGGTGAGTAATAAATATAGAAAACCGGGTAAATTTAAATGTAATTGTTATATATATATATACATATATAAATTGCGATATGTTACATTACATTCTGGCACAGGTACCATTTTTATTGTAAAAAGGAACTTCACATGATTCCACGAGCTAATTCTACGAGAATCATTATACAATTGCTATCAATTTACGAGATTCTAAAAAAAAACAGGCTTGTCGTACGGCTATCCATGTTTAACGTAGAGAAACTATGAGAAGAGAGTGAAAATAAGTTGACGAGTATTTAATCGCGGAGATAACATATGACAAACGTAGCGGACACGATGTTAACGTTTCTCTCATCGATCGGGCGATACAATGAACTCTTTTGAGCGCTCTCGGGCCTCGGATATTGATCCTAACAAATCGTATAGATGATCGTATGCAATGGGCAGCGATAAGAATCTGTTATGCAGGAACAGAAACGATATACCAATGGGACTGCAGTTTAATTCAAGCAGTCTAAACACACACTTGTAAACTGACTCGTTTGGAATGTTCGTACGCGATACGAATAAAATATGTATAAATTCTACTGCCCTTCCATTATATTCAGACCGAAACAATAGAAATTTATCACTGAAAGAATATAGAGTCTGATATTGGAACGTATATAAAAATAAATCATTTATGTTGCGAGATGAATATAAAGATAGCAGCTTTTGGTTCACAATACGTAGTGAAATAATTTGCATACATATTGATCGGATTATGAATTATTTATTATTAATGTATATCCTGCTAAAATAGCAAAGTGTGTTGGTTACCAAGAACACAAAGGATGCATATATATCACGAAATAATATATTTGCGAAAATAAAAATTGAAACGATGAAATAATGTTTTTACGTCTAACTAATAAAAATTAATTGCAAAGTGGACAACGAAAGTCAATTTAATGTGTGGTATACAGAATGATTAAAAAAAATGGATGCACCAAGATTCGTCAGAACTTTAGTAACATCACTATAACAATATATACAACGTAAAATGTCTTTGTCTGAATTCATTTATCCGGTACTGTATGTATCTTTCTAGACCTGTCACTCCTGTAACGTTTTGCAATCCAATGGACTTTTGTCCCATGGAAATAAATTATTACCATTATTATAAAACGTATAACTACCTTGTACACCACCAGAAGTCATCTCTTCGCATATTAAGAGTTTCATCCGACGTACACGCGCGTGGCCACCAAAAAAAAAAAAAAAAAAAGAAACTTCCGTGCACGTTGTTCACCGATTCTCTTATGCCCGAACGATCCACTGAGCGACGTCGTCCCACGATCCACGAATCATCATCATCATTCTAAAACGACTCCGATCGAGCACTCCCGAGTCGAACTATCTCCGTGTGTATGCGCGAATGCCCATTCACCGTTCCGATAAGAAAGAAAAAGAAAAAAAAAAACAAATCGCGCGCACGCTTGTCCATTGATCAGCGATACCTTACGCGGCTTCCGCGGTAAGCATTGTTCGTTCCGCGGCTCGTAATCGTAACAGCGAATTGATCCCAGTGGGTCAAGGTTACTAGAAATCCTTCACAGCGATCGACCACCTTCGCGCTTGAAACCGGGGGGATCAAGGTGTCAAGAGAGCGTGCACGAAATCACCGAGTTTCGAAACGTTGTGTGTCTCTCTTCTCCCCTCCACACCACCTCTTCCACGAACTTTCCCTCTCCCTCTGACGGGGTCTGGCTGGTTCCTCAGCGTCTCTACGAAAGCCAACGATCCCCGTCGATCCTTATCAACTCCACCGGCGATCGATTGAACCGCACTAAGGAAACTCGTTCACCTCCGTGGTTCAACGACCATTCGTTACTCGAAAAGAAGAAGAAAAAAAGAACGACTCTTCAACTAAACAAACTCGGCATTGTTTTTGAATATTCACTGGGATTTCGTTGATCTATGAAACCATACAGGAAACTATCTTGTCGGATCTATTGATACACTTGTACACCAAAGGTTCAATCTAGAAGTTACTATGTTTCCGTTTCTTGATCACAGACACTCCCGACACGAATTATTCTTTTTCTTTTATGTTATATATTCCGATGGTAGAAAGGCACTTAGTATGATCGCGAATGATTTTGGATGTATTGTATTTCTTTTTTGTTTTTTTTTCGTTTTTTCAGCGGATCGATCACAGAGCGGGAGTTAAGTCGCGTCGCCGGGTGCGATCCTCGTGTTCCACGGAAGGAATGAAGCGTTCGAGCAACGGGGACCGATCGGAAAGGCCGTCCGGTCGGAAGCTTACGCCATTCTCGACTGACGAGCAAAACCGCGAGGTGGCATTTCTCCGTCGTCGCGCGCCCCCCGCGATCGAGGAAAAAGCTTCGACCTCTTGTGGATCCTGGGTGGGGTGGGAATCGCGTATACATATACTACTGCGAACGCTTCTACGGCACGCAAGGACTTTTAATTGGGCGAACTATGTGTCGAGGGAAGAGGGAGAGGAAGGGGATGTGTTTCCTGGAGAATATCTGTTTTTTTTTTCACTGGGTTATTAATAAAAACGAATCGTTAGTGACGGTTCGAGAATCGACTCAGAGGCTGAATATACAGGTGTTTCATTTAATTTGACCACATTGCCGGTTCGCTAAAAGATTTTTCAGGAAATTAATTTGAAAGTTTTTGTGATAGAAAGTTAATTACTCAATCATTTGGCAATGGAAAAATGCTTTCTTTCTTGTACTTCAGAGAAGTACATTTTTTAGGAAATTAGTTTGATATTTTTTTGTAGCAGAAAGCTAGTTAGTCAATTATTTAGTAAGATTATCAAGTATGTTTTTTTTTTTGCTGGAATACCCGCGGGAAAAAGAACGACGTTATAATAAATAGGACCAAAATTGGGACACGCATAATTTCGAACCGTGTCGTTTCCAGGAGACAAAGGCTTCGCGATGCTCATGGGACCGTTCCGAAACAGGGATATTAACGGCATCACTGACATTTTACAAATGTCAGCTTACGGCATTTTCAGACTGTTTTGTCCTAAATCCGCTGGATATGTCAGTGCCATGCCGATATGATTATTGGTCGCCTAAAATTTTCTTATCGACGAAATGAAATGGTAGTGCGGTGTGTTGGCAGTAGCCGAAGGAAATAAGAAATGTCATATTATCGCGAATGCGTTCATTATTTTATCGGTAGCTAAACACCCGTTTAATTAGTCTGATTAATGGCGTACCATCATTCTATTTTTCATAATTGTCATGTTATGATCCCTCGGATTACTAAAAAAATGCGTCAATCGGACCGAAATCGTTGCACAACATTCTAGTTTGCTCAAGAAACACGTACGTGCTAATACCGCTAGTAACCAGACCACGGTAGTACACGACTTAACCACTAATGGGTAGAGTGAGAACAACGTTGGTTATCTACTGAACCAGTGTATGACTAAAGAAGATTTTGCTACCATAAATTAACACGGAATGGAACATTGATAAAAAAGAAACGTGAATTATCGGTTACCAAACTATGTCAGATTGTAACCATACACTAATAAGTTCTATCGTTTCACCTTGGTGCTTCATCCGACTTCTTTTTTTTTCGTTAATAGATAGAAAGAAGACAGGTGAGATAAGGAAGTAGATTTCATTTATAAAAAAGTTGGAAACTGATTTTCCGTTGTCCTTGAACAGCACATAGAAGTTCAACTTCGATTGGGTATTATAAATCAAAGTCAAAGTCATTTATGTGCCGGGTTTGTAAAAAACAAATTGTAAATTAACCGGGGGATAAGTAAAAAAAAAAAATTATGCGTTGAGGAACGTGTTAATGGAAAATTCCAATTTAAACGACTTCTTCATTTCTGTATCCTATAGAGTGAAAGAACTACTTGTTCAAACTATTATACATATAATAGACTCATAATGTATTATGTATAATTTCACCTAACTCTATGACGACCACTCGAAGACTCAACGATAATGGACATCTCTTAATCACCAAAGGTCTCTGCATATATGGGTATCTGATCCTCTTTTCTTTAAAAATTTCATACAGTTCCTTAAACCCCACCTCAAACTCCCTGCTCTCACTTACATCGGTCCAACGTCGTCGATTAAATCATACGACGATCCGAAAGTACAGTTCGTGATGGCTTGTCCGATATTAAGTAATATTTATGAATAATACCGGGGCAACGGTGTAACGAGAGTCCGCGCGGATCGCGTGACAAGCGAACTAATGAAAACTTCGACGAAACGTGCTATCGCTGACGTGGTCTCTCTCGCTCACTCGCTCGCGTCTTCTGACTTTACGCTCGCTGCGGGGCTTACGTCAGGCGTGGTGGACACGCCAAACCCAATAATACATCATCGTAAGACGACACATGATTCCGTTTCCTGGCCCCGTCGACCGCGCGGAAATTATTTCATTCAATCGGCGAAACAAAAATATGTAATGTCTTGCTCGTCAGCGAACAGCCGAGAACGTACGAACGCGATTTTAGGAAATGAAATTGCCCACGGAATATGTTTAGGCGAGTATGTATTGATTTTTATGGGCTGGTTCACAGAAGCTTGAATCAAACTATAGAGACTTTCGGTTGATTATGGATATTATTAGGCCTGAGGTGAAAGAAAAATATTATTCGTGTTTGTTACACTTTGGCCGATTGTATATGTTAGAAATATTACGTATAAAACTTGACTCCGATCTCTTTCGAGGTTCTGGGGTAAGTGCCGTGTCCCTTGACACAGTCCTCTTGCCAGAGAGTCCCCCCGACTCTCCCCACTCTGTGGCCAGATCCTTTATTTAAAACCTTTTATCTCACGCGAATCTAAACACCGATGATATGTTTAAGATTCCGGCTATTGACGATACAATGTCTTCTCAAGAAGCCGACACCACGTGCCTCTCCTTTCATAAAAGAATTAACGCTAACATATATTTGCCTTTTAGTTTTAATTTTAATATAGAATTTCGTGTAACCGTCGAAGAAATATGTACCGACCTATCTAACGTCCAAGTGACTGGAGTTATGTAGAAAGAAATGTAATTAACGCGACCCTTTCCTTGAATAACACCCGATCGAAGATATCTTGTTATTACTGATGCGTAAGCATTTTTTTGCTTTCAGTTGAATTACACACAGGAGGGTGTATTAGGCTAATGTTCAACCGTGACATTTTTTACAAATACATGTAACGTGTGTATAGGATGTTTCATAAGACACGAGCATGTGTAATTTATAACTAAATAGACTGCGGATGTTTATGCATTTATGGCATCTCCTAATCCAGGAATCGCAGTACAACAATGATTTTACTAAAATTTGATACCAGTTAAGTGTTATTACTAATATATTAAAACCTTAACAGAAGATATACAATTTTTTTGACATCTGATTTTCATATAATAGCGTGAAAATTATGAATTTGCATAAACATCTGAAGTCTACTTATAACTTAAGATTAGTTAAAAGAATTTTCATAATATCGATCTGATGGTTATTTTCTACTACGCGACATTGAATATACATAAGAGCATATTTTAGACGCTTATTTAATGTATTCCAATATTAGATTGAAGTAAAAGATTCCTTTTATATTTTGTAGTACAATCTGTATTCACTCTCCTATCCATAGAAATTATTTACGAATGATCATTTTAACAGAATTTGCAAGAATTGTCCGCGAACAGCGCTGCATTTTTAATGCACAAATGAATCATCGGAATGGAAATAATTCACGCTGTCATGCACGGAAATATTGGTGTATAAAGAGATTACCAATTAATACGTCAAACTGATATATAAGTCACACCAGTCAAGTCGTTTGTCAATTCAGACGTAATCTCTGTCTTCCGTAATTGATTGTAAAGCCAACACGTTTTTTCTACATCCATTTGGTGAAATACTCCGGTTTTTGTGGAATAAATTTGTACATTCTTGATGTAAACTAAAAGCTGGGCTAACAAAAGTTTCATTTAAATGTGTTAAACTTCAGTTCCAAAATCCTGACGTTACATTGAAAATGATAATTTGAAAATGAAGATATTAATTGTTTCGCAACATTAAAAACTATTCGCAGTATCTGCACCTTTATAAAATATTTATATATATTAAATAAGTAGCATAGAGTACTGATAATTTCAGTATGGTATACCTTACACGAATGCATATTCAATAACCATTAGCATTATAACCTTGATTTACATTAGAAATATACCAGTAATTTCAAATCGATAATTAGTGAACTTTACACAATGTAGGTACATTTCAACTATAAATAGCGAAGTTCGAGGTCATTTCAAGATTTGCTAACGACCGCATAAAAAAGCTGTCGCTAGAATTAAACAGCAAATTACATAAAATGTGCTTTTCTAATATATTAAATCATTAGCTCATCTGGTTGTTTCATTTTCAACAGGCGGTAACCTCAAAATAATAATAAAAACAACAATAACCTATATCTTTCAGGCAAAGTACACGGTTTCATGAATACAACACCGAGGACCAAAGTTTTCTCGGACCACCAATTCCCCTTCGCCGCAGAAATAATACGGGTCGGTACACCGATTCTTCTAATTAAGTCCTCTAACGAAGACGCGAAAGAAAACATGAAATTAAATGAAATCTCGAGCTAAAGCTAGTGACGCACGTAGACATCTCGGGTGTGTTCAGGCACGACGGAGCACACCGGCCCTCTCATAATGACGAGGCTCCGTTTGTACGTGTCGATGTTCCTAGATAAAAGCAAAAGAAGAAAAAAAAAGACACGAACGGAAAAATAAACGAAGAAGAGAATACACGAGAGAAGAAAAGACGACGAACAAGAAGAGGAGAAATCTCCGCAAATCATCGTCAGTTGACGGGGTCGCGGCGTTTCTGTTTACGTCACTTTTACAACGATAACGCCGAGCTCCAGCGCGGCTGTCAAACGGTTAATAAAACCTGGTTGCAGGCCTAGATATGTATCCATTGTGCGGAGCGCATAATGACGGCCTGTCTCTACCCCTTTAGACGTTCATAATACACCCGCGGCCTTGCGAAACGACACGGTCTCGCTGTGACACCGTGCGCTCACGATAACGTAATCGTCGACATCGGCCACGTACTACTCGAAAATCCGAAAAAATACGCGAAGGTAAATGTGAATTCTATCGTTAACAAATACGGTTTTTTGCGCGTGACGCCGGAGAAATGGTGAGTTTCTTCGTTCGAGGAACTGATGATTTAGGTATCTACCCTCACGGGCAAATTCGACTTCCGCTAGAAGTTTTCCACCCCTGGAACTTTCGATCCCAAAATTTTTTTGTTATAAACAAATTATATTTTGGACAATTTGTTAGCACCATATTATTCTACATAAAAAACTGCAAACCTCGCCCATTAGAAGTTTTCATGTATCTCCTCTGGTTTTCGAGATAGTAGTTTCGGGTCGAAACATCGAGGGGTGGTTTCAGACCTTAATGTCGTGTCTCAGACGATAAAAAAAATGACTATCCTAAAAAAATAACATACCCCATCTTATAGCCGGTGTAACATTTCTGACCTCATTTACGCTGGGTTAAGAATATTTAACTGCTTTTGCTTTAGAACGAAAGAAAATAAAACCATAAAACACAATATTAACATGTCTGTGACAATGTACGCTGACAATCCATTGCTATTGCACTGACCTTTTAAATCGTGTACCCTATAAATGCATAATATCAAGATCCGTTAATGGTTATATTATTTTCGTTTACTCGATAGATGCAGTCAGGTTATATTCGCGATAGCTTTCAATGATAACAGAGCGACAGATTAAAATAGGGATAGTATGTATGTAAGGAAGTAGAGACACGAAAAGGTAAATAATAGAAGAACCGGCGCCGCAGTTACGGCCAGGTTCGATATATAAGATTGCAAAAAGGGTTGAGTGACAACGTCGAAGACGCGCGACGGGCATCGGTGTAACCGGGGCAACCCCCTATGGTGACCAAAAGGGTAGGGCCGGAGATAGAAAGGGGTGCGGCAGGCAATCATAGATACTGTTCCATTTAGCTTAGCCTGTGTTTATACGATGTAAGCGTGACCTAATGCCCGGGCTTCTCTATTAGACCTGCACTCGTAAAAAGTATTATCGCCGTCGCGATAAGAAAATCACAAAAATGCACTGCCCAGTTTTTTTTTTCTCTCTTTTCGACAGAGTCTATTTCAATCTGCAGGGAGTGTACGAAGTAATAGACGAAAATATTTGAACGATAAGGTAATTAATTGTTCGCTGTACAAGGTGATCCATCATTCATGATAGAGCTGACAATACGTGATTATTTATTGAGAAATATAATAATATTTGTCTCCCATAAGCCTTGTTTTACAAAGATTTCGAGACAATTGTCCTGTAAAAAGTATACCTGACATGCATGAATTTGTAATTGAAATAAGTAGATACGACAAGTAATGATCAGACAGGCTAATGTGGAATAATTATCCTACTAATTATGATTAACATGCAAAAATTTTAAATAAGTTTACATCAATTGAACTTTTCTTTTTACTGCTACATATTTTACTTGTTAAACCACGTGTATGAAGGTTAGTGCATAAAAATGTAACCTTGAATATGTAGTATAAAAAATGGTATTGGTACAAGACTGACTTTTAATTGTTAACTGTATGTTATAGCGTAACTCGAAATTAAAATTGATACAGTACAATCTGATCAAATACAATCTGAGGTGTATAATTTTTAACGAAATATTGCACTACAATAATAATACCTGTTACAAACAATAGACGCCCATGTACATACATTGTGAATAACGAATAGTTAAATGAGTAAATAAATCAAATTTTTATTGCAGACTGTAATCTGCGATAGCCAGACCCACGTTGGAATTTTATCAAACTAAAGAGTAATGGAATCATATAAATCTCGTGGCTAGTATGTATATATCAGCTTGATTTAAACCGACACTGACCGTCGCATGAAGCTAAAGCAAGTTTTAGGGTCGTTTAACTGGCTCCTGATAAAGTTCTTCGACGTCGAGCAAGTTTATACTTCCTCATTTTTTATTAATCGTTTGCCTACCGCGTTGTTACCACTCTTAAAAACCCAAAAATATCGGGGCACTTAATGAATCTGACTGTTAAATTAAAAAAAAAAAAAAAAACACGTGGAATCGCACATGAAAGACACATGCAGAATAACGATCTTGTCTAAATACTAAGATAGAATTTTGATTATCTGAGCACTATTTATCCGAATATCTCTTCAATCAACTTAGAATTATTTAAATGCATTTTGTTAGAGGAATGAATAATAATTACAAAAAGTTTTAACTGTTCTATACACGTTACAGGATACCGCAGAATGTTGATAAGGAAAACCAAAGTAACGCGATAGACGAATCTGAAATGTTTTACTAGATTTATCTCTACAATACCATGAAATAATCACGATACATATAAGCAATCACTTTGCGGTTCTAAGAATCGTATGCAACTCTGTGGCAAAACTGTCCCAAAGCATAACAAGAGGTAATCTAGAACATACTGGTTATTATTGTGCTTTATCATGTAATACCACCCATCTGATAGTTTGTCACTTTATTTGCATAACAATTCTCCAATCTATCACTGAAACACGTTACAAAACAGCGATATAACTTTTCGACCATACTAATTCAATCCGTTTTATATCAATTTTTTGGAGCTTATGAAATTACTTTAAATACTGTCCGTTCATTAACTCATTCAGACCTGGTGGCCACATTTGTGTGCATGAAGTTTCTTGAACATTTCCTTTCTATAACACAAGGTGATATCTCAGCCAGCTTCGAAATAGGTTCTGTTCTTACGAAAATCATAGTATGTTGTCGAAAATATGATTTTCTAATTGGCAAGAGCCTAATCGCTATTTACGTTGCGAACGGTCGCAGAAAATCACAGGCTGCAACGAGTATTCACGAATTTAATTACGTAATGACCCGACACAACTGTCCGATAAATTCAGCCGCGCAGGAACGGCAATCCAATTTGGTACCCGAATGATCGAGCATATTTTTCTTTCGGTCCGAGTGAGCTTCCTGCGATATTTACAAAGATTCGTCGAAAGTGCGACACCTACCGATAAGATAAGCCCCTGAAAAGAGAATAGAACGATAAGAATTCTCACAGCGAACGCATTGTACATTGTATGGCCCGAACGATTTTATAAGTACAATAACGCCGACTGTACTCGTACGGGTGGTGTACAGTGAAAGGGAACTATTGATGGACAATTATCGGTTTTCAATTATTCTATCATAGACGTTCTATGTCAAAATATTGAAAGAAAGTAAATGTTCAGAGATCTGTCAATATTCAGTGTAATACATTTTCAAATTGTACAACGATAACTTACCAAGGGATAAGAAATGTGGATTTTGGAAAAGATCAGGAAATCGAGCCCGTTGCAAAAGTAATCGAACACTTCGCTAAAAGGCACAGACAGAGACTAGAAAGCCACTGAAACTGTTAATGCTCATCCGATAAAACGTTGTTGGATAATGTCAATTCTGCACGTTACAACGATTTCTAACGAATCGGAACACGAATCTCGCGGGAAGAGCGAGACAAAGATTCGACTGGATCATGGAAACAATACGTTCACGCGATTGCGGATGACGCGTACAAATATTTGAAGTATTACGCTGATAATGATTGAAGGATATCAACGGGCTTATAGATAGGCAGGTTACATGTGTTTCGACGCCGTTAATTTGTTCCGACCCTGTTATTATACGTACAGTTGTCTAAAGCGGAGGGGAACATGCCAATTCAGGAAATTTGAACAGACAATAATATACAGTAAAATAATGGTAAAAATGATAATATTTTTATGGATACGATAACGGACAATTTTTTGCGAAACAAGGGTGACTTTCTTTCCTGTTATTCTTTAGTACGAGATATTTGTGAATATTTTCTGGAGAGAATGTAATGATTCGAGGAAAGAAAGAGACTGTGGTTTTTCTACATTTTCAAAGTTGCATTATGTAACTGCTAGATAATAATAATAATTGTTATCTGTGATACATTTGTTTTGTGTAAAAAAAACAGGCGACGATTTACGGAGATGGCGTATATTGAGCCACTTTTATTGTTGCATGTTTGCGTCATTGTTAGCTTAAGTATTGTTTGGCAATCTGTTTCCAGCAGTGCATCACGTTGGATAAGTATTACGTGACATGTGTTTGATTTTAAACAAAATCTTTCGGGTTAGAATATTTGTAAAATTCGCATAAAGACAAAAAACCATAATAATAATAATTTTAAGTGAAATTCAAAATTGAGCGTCATTTTCGACGAAATAGATATTACAAATGTAATAGACACAGTATACTGTACATTGAAAGTGTTTGCACGTTCTGGTCGCTTATCGAAAATACACTGACGAAATATGAAATAATAAAAAATATATTATTTAAAAGCCATCTGTAATTATAGCTAAAAAAAAACTTTTATCTAAAAAGTATTAAAAATTCCTTTTTATACTTTTTAGATCTGAAGGACTTAGATCACAGGATCTGAAGATAATTAAAATTGCCTACAGATACATGTGGTATGTCGATTCATACATTTATACACAAATGTAAACATAATCGATTATACAGAGCCCTTTAGATGAAAATATCTCTAGATTAAATGATCGAAACGTTATTAAACTTTTTCTTCCCACTATTGCCATATGGCTACGTTGAACAGCATGGTGGAACTGATAGAAAACGATGGGACTGCCTCCTTTCCGCGGTAAAGTCTCCAATCACCACTGTCGATCGACGCAGTCGTTCAAGTATTCTCATGGTCGCGACCGTACGCCGTCAACCGTGAGTAGGTATCTAACGACAAAACGGTCGTCTAGTACTCGAGCACTAGAAAAGTAACGGGATAAGTTACCGATACTCACTGTCACAGGAAACGTCCCAGCCGTTTGGATTGTGCAATCTGTTATCTGATGCGCGTCACCGTTTATCGTGGCGGCTCTCTCGGGCCCCAACTGATTAATTAATTTCTCCCCGACTAATGATGTCATTCCGATTTCTGCAAACATACCGAGCAAGTGCGCGTGTACCCGGGTCTGTCCCACGCCGATCTAAACCGATTCGAGGCACGATGTAAACTAATTCAAGACGCGATTTAAACTGAGTCGAGGCATGATCTAAATCGATTCAAAACGCGATCTAAAATGAGTGGAGTCCCGATCTAAAGCAATCTGAACCGATTCGAGTCGCGATCCACCTGCGCAGTGATTCTGCAGTCATATCAAGAAAATGAAACCGCTACAATCGGCTTTATGGGTTTTCCGAAAAATACCTTCAGCCGATATATCAACTTTCTATTTTATATATAATTTAAACACATATAATCACACCTTATTTTTATGAAATAAATTTATATATGATGAAACATATACGTTTACTGGATAGAAATAATAAAATTTTTAAAATACCTGAAGATATCTTCATTTTTAAGAGAAATATGTTAATTTTAATAGATGCATCAAAAATCGCATGTTTTAAGAGAATAAAAAGAATATAAAAACATCGTAAGCAGAGAATGCGATCGTTGTCCATCGATAGCCCCGTTGTGCAACTCGACGTATCGAGCCGGAACCGTTTAACGCGCGGTGTTTTTCCGCGATTTTCCCGCGGAACGGAGGTTGGCTAATGGGAGAAGACGGAAGAGGATACTTCCTCTCCCCCCTCGATCGATCCTCGATAGGTATACATTTTCCTGGACGCGAAAGCGTAAAAATAACCCGGGACAAATAACAGTAACCGGGCCTCTTCCTTCGAAGCCACTGGGCGAATGACGTGGGTTCGGGTTTGGCGTCAAACCCTATATTTTATCTTTATCTTTGGCATATTTTCCATCGTTTTCTTCCTCCCATTTTTTTCCCCTTTCTTAAGAGAAAACCCAGTTATCGTTGCGAGATTTAATATATGTATTAATGGCGGTATTGTGACAGGAAACGGGAGATCCCAGTTGGCTATTTTAGGCACTGTTTAGCAGTCACTGACGTGGTTGGCGTGACTTGTGTATGTGTGCAACACGCGTGGGAGGTGTTTGAATGAAATTATTTCGAGGAGGTTATTGGTATGAATAAATCTTACTGTTTCGTAAGATATCTTGTTTCGTGGTGAATCGTCATCTGATCGAGGTATTTTTATCAAAATTTGTCATTTTATAGGCTGACTTAAGAAAACAATTCATTAGTTTTGAACACAAAATAAACTTAGTTTTTTTTTTTAATATTATTTGTATAATAAAACTAATAAAGTATTTGAAATAATGAATTCTTTCAAATAATCATTCGTTATCTTATTGCAAATAAAATGTGCCCAACCCTGACAGTGATGTGCGATTATTTTATATTTCAGATGATTCCTCCGATGTTACGAATCAAAGACAAGGAATGTAAGATTAAAAAGAAAAAGATCTAGCACGCTCGTTTCAGAGGGTAACAAGAAGGTCGGACGTCCAACCGATTTCGCGACGTACAGCTGACGGGAGAAGCGAGAATTAACAGTGTCAACTGATTCCTTCGAATCAATTCTCGCCCCCTCCTCAGTCTCGAAGATTTATGCGGCGATAACCGTAACATTTCATTTAGTTACCAACCACACAAAAACACACACAGACACACGGACAAGAGAGAGGCTGTATAATGGAACAAACAATCGTATTAAATCAGGTTCGTTCGTTCGTTTGAAACTCTCAAGGACAGTCAACCTTAGAAGAAAATCTAGCTGACGATAACGCCTCACCTCGAACTGTTTTGCGAAATGTGATTTTGCTGATATCATCGGGGCTCGAGTTTAAAGAAACACGTCCTTCGTCGTCAATTGTAAGCTTGACACCGTCGTACTCTCGAAAGTATACTCGGAAGACAATACGTAGTTCGAAGTGTGCAGGCCCATCAAAATTGGGAGTCTTAATTATAGGTATCTATGATGCTTAATAAATGTTCTTAATAGAGAGTACAGCTTGAACTGGGCACCTTATTTTCCTGTACGCCTACTTTTAAACGGCTTCTATCTTTACACTCGATAGATTCTTCCACTGACGAGCAAACTCGGTTTCCAAAATCGTAACTGTTCAGAACAACAGACTCATTTATTAGCGTTTCACCTGACCGAGCACGTCCTACCAGGCGTTTCGTTCGTTCTGTACGTGTCGGTTGGCGGAGACGTCGTAGTATCTCGTTATTCTATTCAACCTTGCTTTGTGCCGTGGTTACGTCGCACCTGTGAAGTTTCCGATTCCGATACGCGAGGAGCATTAATGTTTGAGGGGGGTTCGTTGTTCAGCGGGCAGGCTCCGTCCGCGGGGGTACGTATCGGCGAAACGCTCCTGTCCCACATGGATCTGTCCTTTCGTTCTCCATGGTCAAGGCGACTACTACTCCGCAATCCGTTCGAGCGATGCGCCAGGCGAAACACGATGTGCGCGCGCGCTCGATTAAATACGATTTGTCTCTGCGATTTCTCCCGATCCCGCAGTGAGGTCTGGAAACTAGAACTGTAAGTATTCGAGTATTCGGACTATTCAAATAATTTCGCATACAAATTATTTATTCGAAGCATTCGAATAATTTTGAATACGAATAATTTATTCGAAGAATTCGAAAAAAAAAAAAACAATTTTTCGAAGATAATCACAGCTAGAAGTAATATAATGTAATAGGAGTTTTTATAAAACGAAATAAAAGTTTTCATAGTTATCTACGGGACAGTAAAATTGTATTTTTTATCGCGATAATGCGGCTATACGCTCAACGCACGTAGTGAAAGTGAGTGATTTCGTGACGAAAAGGTTAAAGTTCTATGGCAAACGTTATCTCCCGATCGAAATATTACTACAGAAAATGTAGAGGTTTGACTTTCTAAACAAATTCACAATGGTGGGTAGGTAATTGATTTGATAATTTCCCCCAACCTTAGTATTACCA
Source organism: Dufourea novaeangliae (assembly GCF_001272555.1). Classification (NCBI taxonomy): domain Eukaryota; kingdom Metazoa; phylum Arthropoda; class Insecta; order Hymenoptera; family Halictidae; genus Dufourea; species Dufourea novaeangliae. The sequence continues at coordinate 201,484 of NW_015374178.1, read as the reverse complement.
TCCAGGTAGAGTGGACGAATATCGATTAGCTACATTTTTTATTTCATTCACTTACTAGTAGGGTTTTCGAAGTTCTGAACAATAACGGCAAACACTAAATATTAATGAACAAAATTTTCGACTCATAAATATACTGTTATTTATCTCAAGTTAAGCTATTCACGTGACACATGTTACGTGCTGATCAGACGTCATCGAATTTCGTTCATTAATGTGCCCAATTTATATAATTCTCAGTTCTCAATTAACAAGATTACATTACCTAGAATTTATTTAAAAACCTAGTCGACGCTAATCATCTAAACACTATGGAACACTTTCGATCGAATGATGAGAAAGAACGTCGATATTATATTGTATCTTTTAATTTCTGACATTGAAGAGGAGAGTACAATCTTGTAAGTGGTTCGTACTCATCAACAGAGTCATATCTACTATCACAAAAATTCTCAATTAAAAATAGAAACCTTTCATCTCCTTTGATCTGCTGAAAACCATGCTCGAAGCGCCATTCATTTCAAATCACCCTACATCAACTATGTTCCATATCAAGTGCTTAACGATCGAAGTAACTGGATCTGTATCCGTTCGATCTTCCTTCCTTCCTTCCATCCAACGTAATAGTATATATTCCTTGGCGCCAACTATTTCGTCGTTTCGAATAAATAAATCAATCAACACTGATTGTTGTCAATTGCAGCAAATTAATCTATGTCGCGATCACCGAATATAATCGTTCAGTTCGCGGAATCCTTACGCTCGATTATTACATCGCAGAGGATCCCAATCGGCGTGCGCACGACCCACGTCGGTTGATGCATGACGTGGGTTTATTCAGTTTCTTATGATTAACCGACAAGTGGCCTTGACCATCGTCAAAAGGCCAGTCCCGAAGAAGAAACGTTATATCCCCCCCCATTTCGTAGTTAACTCGCTACATTTTTCATGCTTTCACTACTGGGCTCCTAATGGCATGAAATATTAGCTGATATTTTCACCTTGAAATACGTAATGCCAATAACAGGTACCATCGTTACCGTCGCGTATCCGAACAAAATTCCAGCCATTGTCTTTACATCGTGCCGGGAGGTGGTTTCACCCCTTAAAATCGCGCCTCAGCCGATAAAAAAAGTACGTATCCCTTATTTTTGACTGCTTAACAGACATACGACGTTTCATCAAAATCGGAGGGGGTCACTTCCGTGCCTTCCCTTGTAAGTAACTACAATCATTTTTTGCCACTGAATTTCCAGAGGTCCTGTATATTCTACATTTACAGACTGATTCTCAAACTCCCTCTGTACACGCCACGAAAAGTCAAATCACTCGTGAAACGATGGTAGTAAGTCACGCATAATCAGTCCTATTATACAATACAAGCACGCTGGATAAGCGAACAACAGCTTATCGGCGTTCCAGTTGCCAATGATTTCGCGTTCCACGCTCGTTACAGTCGGTCGGGTTAATCGGATAGTTTTTTTCTCTTCCTTTTTTTTGTGTGATAACCGTCCAGGAAAATAGGCACAGTTCTTGTTACGTTGGGTGGGGTCAGGGGCTGGTCATTTTCTCTCTACGATCGGTCGTCACGATTACACGTGAACTAATTATATTTAGGATCGTCACGTGTCCCCGGGCCGTATGTCTCGTCGTCGCCGGCCACGCGGAAAAAAGAACCGCGACGTTTATAGGCATTAAAACGTGGGACGGTCGCACGTGAAATGTTGAAACGTTGTAAATAGTTTAGGACGCGGACGATGTTCATTTCGTTTGTGAAAGTAATGATCGGCCATACAAAGAGATTCTAGTAACTGGGCCAGAGTATAGGCTCCGTTTCACGCGAAGACAGAATTAATGCCGTGATGGACACGTTCGCATCGTTTAAGGTGGCTTCCGCAAAATTTTAATAATTGTAAATTTCGTTGAAAATTTACTACCAAAAAATCGCAAGGACGACGATAAAATTGTTGAAAAAGAAACGTTATAAAAATTTCTTTCTAACACGAGGCCTTATGGGACTTTAGTTAATACTGAGAAGTTAATTACTTCTTATTTAGTTAGAAAAAATGAAATTTTCATAAAAAATTATGTGGTTACAGATTCTTCTAAGGAGATTATGATGGCAAGGAAAAAAAGATATGTTAACTTTAACGATAAAATAAAACTAAAAATTGAAATCAAAGTGTAGGTACTTAGGTTATACTTGGGCTACGATGCGTTTGATAGTATCCGTCTCATATCATCGAGAAAATATTTTTCACCCAATCAAGTTACACGAAACACTTTGTATACGAATGCGTACGAAGTTTATGAAACAAACGGGTAAACTATACGCGTCTTTTGTGGCCAAGAAATAATAATCAGTGTAGTCGTGTAATTACTGTTGTGTCTCCGTAAGCTGATTTAACCTTTGTTCTTTCGCTCTGTCATCGCTTACGTACTGAATCGTTTCGAAAAACACACCAGATTGCGACAATCTGAACGTACAATTCATACATAATTCAAGCGTAATTAGAGGAGCACAGAACGCGAATACGTGGATAACACAGACGGTAATATCGTAAATTGAAAATCCACCAGAATTCGGCTCCCATTTCCCCTCAGAAACTGCTGACATACACTCGTGTAAATCGAATCGCGGGGACTTTACCGCCTCAGCCCCTGTGAATAAGTCACGTGAATGTATCCATTATTTACCAGTACCGTGTGGGAGGATCGATGCGTGTGACCTGAGGTTACCATATACGATCGTTAACGCAACATTTTATCGTTTCCACACACGATGGATGAAAAGACCCGTCTGATAATTGACTGCCCATAAGAGATTACCGTTCTGCTAAACCGAGTATCGCCGCGATAATCTGTTACGTGCATTTAATGTACTTTAATTAATTCCCTGGTAGATCTCAGAAATTAGAAAAAACATTGTTTATCGTCTAATTGAAATGCACGGGGTGTGAAGAAATTTACGTTGTGAAAAACGAATCGAAAATTTAGAATAGTAGTTGTTGATACAAAGCTTGGTGTTCGAAGAAGTTCAATTGAAAGATTCGTCGAGCAGAAGTGCTCACGTGTCTGTCCATTGTACACTGTTTCTACTTGCGATAAATATCCCTCGTTCACTGTTCGGGTCAATTTGGCTTCATTTTAATTTTTAATGATATTCTTTATCGGAGAAACGTTTAAACTAATTCGACACGCAGTAGTTTACGCATACAGGGTGTCCCACGTAAGTGTCGTCGCGAACTTTCAGGACCGTTCTGTTGAAGTGTTTCTTGTGTAACATATTCAGTCATTCGATTTTTCACTGCTCCAATGACAAATATTTGTAAAATGTTATAGTTTCATTTAAAAAACAAACGGTAATATCAATTTCTCTGAAAGAAATGCGGATAAACTCTGATTTGCGAAACTTATGTACACTTGAGTATAGTTCAATGCTTGTTTAAAATAATTTTCTTTTGTAGAGTTCAAGGAAAGTAGGTCCATTTTCTTGTCGATTTTTGCTTAGACCAAGTTTAATTCAAGGAACAGTAATGCAACAATATATCGAACAGTGTATGAAGGTCAAGCGTGGTACGGTATTACTTGTCTTCAATTGATCTTGCAATATTCTAGCTATCCATACGTACATTAAATTATTGTAAAACACAAATATCAGAGTTGGGAAAACTGTAATCCAATTACAAAATTCAAATCACAATTATAATATAATTGGAATGTAATTACAAGACAATTACAATTATATTGTAATTAATTATACTAACATTATAATAAAAATTACATTGTACTTGTAAAACTACAATGTAATTGTAATTGCAATTTAGATTTTGTAATTAGATTACGTTTTGCCCAACTCTGACAAATAGCGCGAAGATATGGAATCATTCAGGAAGTAGAAACAGTCAGTGAAGCACAGCCCGACGAGCAAAGTAGTGCAGGTATTCCTCGAGTTACGTACTTCTTGACTTACGACATTTCGCACTTAGAATCGTACAAAAAAACTTCTTTTATGCGATGATCAAAATGGAGATCTTTAATTTAAATTTAATATACAAGATGTCACGTAATTGGTGGTACAACCGATTTTTTCATTTGAGATTTCGTTTTCGAGAAAATCGACTTTGGAAAACTGCTGGATACACGTGCGCAATTGAATATAACTTGGCTAGCTTAAGAGATTAAAATATGTTAATTTTAATAGATACCTCAAACACCGCATATTTTTCAAGGTATTTCTGGACGATAGCAGGAAAATTTATAAGGCACTATACGGGTTAAAGTTGTATGTATCGCAAATAATTCGCAATTCATTCAATTACAAAAAAGTATATGCATATGTATAGTGAGTGACAGGAGCATATAATATACGGAAATGGAAACATAATCAAATCATCGGACATTAAATCTCATAAAAGTATATTAATTCGTACAATTTAAAGGGCCACAGGAAATTTACAAACATTATCTAACATACATATCGCTTTATTTGCTTTCAAACATATACAATCACACCTCGTTAATTGTTGCATCGCGGTCCATTCGTGCGTTCTCATATTTTACAGGAAGAGTCTACAGTGGAAAATTACGTCTGTTAGAGGGATATTAGATCAAATCCTTGATTTTTATTGAGGCAATTAAAGACGCGGATGTTTCTAGTCTCGCGATCCGCACGATCAAATATTAGCCGGGAATCCACGAAGCGCGCGTGTCGTTTTATCACGCCACGGTGGATCGTATCAAGAGAATCGTCGTCAGCAACATTGCTGATAACTGACAGGGGCTCCGTAGATGGAAGAGGAACGCGCAAATCACTCCCCGGGGAAAACACGAATAGTGGCTGACTAGCGAGTATATTCCGAAGCAACGAGAATTATGACTAGGGATTTACATAACTCGAACAGCACGCATTCGAACGGAGTGAAAACGCACGTGACGTTCACTGTGCCCAAGGTCGTTCAACACGGACTTCGTCGGAGAAAGGATCAAGGGGTCTGTAGAGTCTCGAGGATGAATAAGCAGGAATTTCGAACACTGAAAATTTTGTGCACCGAGATCAAAGTTAGCCATAATTTTATTCGAATAATAGGATAAAACATCCATTCACTGCCACCTACTGGATTATTGTAATCCTTGATTGTTTTACTTAAAATAACAAAGAAACGTTGTGAAGTTATAGAGTAAACTAACCAGTGAATGACCGAATTGTTGAATTTCTGGACATTTACGATTAATACTTGAATGTATTTATTTATAACAACCAAACAGCTGTTGAAATTGCAATTACATTTATTTTTCTTGAAATTTTTATAAAAATAAGTACTTATCCTTATCGTAATTTTTTTTAAATTATGTATGAAATGCAAAACATTTAAAAGCTCAGTAAATGACTACATTTCTGAAATATTTTTAATAAGAATTGTACTTACTAATGTTTGCTTAAACCGCTAAACTAAAAATATGGGATATTAAAAGAGCAACAACACTCCACTTATAAACATTTAGTCATTTTTAAATTTATAATTTACATTTCTTGCCTAGTGGTCATTTACTGATATGCACTAATTACTGGTTCGTTTCCCCTACATAAAGAAAATTCGAAGTGAAATTGTATCATTCGTATTTATTTGAGAATTTGCATATTCAGTTCGTTTACGGTTCACACAATTCATTCACACAATATGTGCAAACAATCCAGTATCATTCCAGGTCAAACAGACTTATGTAAATTAATTAAATTAATCGAATTTCATGAGAAAAATAGCACATTTTAGATGTATCTCTAATTCGCTATTTACTCTCCTAATGAATCACGATACATCGATAAGTGGTAATATACATATTCATTTCTTTTGTTTAACGATCAACGAGGACAATTGAATCGCGGACGAGACGTGACCATCACGCTTATGCCCGAATTGCGGCATAGGTGGTCAATTAAGGGTACATGCAAACGAGTTGGATCGGTTGGGATTTATCGGCCCGTTTGATCCGACATTTATTTAGCTCGTGACAGTCGTCGGACAGTGAGCACTTGCCGCGCCACCTTCTGAGGCCCCGATCAATTGGAATCTTTACAGTTTGCCCGAGCATTAACTAGCAGGACAAGCGCAACGAGCAGATGCGATGTTGACTTACGTAATTCCCAAATGAACGGCAACCGACCACACTATTCGAATCTCGAGCAAGAAAAATGTGGCGCCGAAAAAAAATCTTATGTTTTCCTTGAAAAATCATTCTACTATCGGACAAAAGTATTCCTGGAAACGGAATGGCTTATTCGTCATATTTTTGGTATCAAAACGTAAATCAGCCTCATTATTATTGTTACACTGTTACACTAAATGTGATTAACAGAAAATTATATAAAATTATCCGTATTGTTCCAAGACCATCAATGTCAGCGATAAATGTGATAAATTCATGTAGATTTCATAAATTTAAACGTAATTTTACTTAAGGGATCATGCCTAATCAGCAAGCCAAAAAAAACGACGATAATTAGGAATTTTTTGGGGAAAAACTATGGCCTATTTTTACAACTAATACTTTATTCAAACATTGTGCGACTTATTGTAGTTTTTTTTGTATCAGAATATTAATATGAATGAGTAACAATCATTCTCCCGGAAGCTGTTGTTTTTAAGGCGTTTTGCGGTGAGCATGATTTCTCGGAGCTGGATCATCTGAAATTAAAAATTTAAAAAGATTCTGTTAATATATGATTTTAGTTAGCAGGTGAACGAAGGGTTTTTGTTTCTAATGAAAACTCCTTTTTTTTAATTCACGAAAAAGATACAGTTTAAGCATTTTGTTTTAACCATTTTGTCCACAAATAATTTTTGAAAAATCCTTCATTCACTTACTAAATAAAGTCATGTATTACCAGAGTCTTTTTGCATTTTTAATTTAAGATAAACCAGCTCCGAGAAATCGTGCTCACCTCAAAGCAAATTAAAAAAAGCAGCTTCCGGGAGAGTGGTTATTCCTCATTCATTTTTTAATATTTGGGTACAAAAAAAAATTACAATAAGTTACACAATATATGATACATTTTTTAGTACTGTGGTAGTTGTAGAAAAAGTCCATTAGTTTTTTCCAAATAAATTCCCAAGTCGCAATGGACATTTCTTTTTCTCTTATTTCATTTATATACTAAAAGTTTATGAGAAAAACGTTGGCTAGACTAACGTAAACACCATGTGTACGTCTTCTTTTCATGATAACGTGCTTGTGTACTCTTTATAAAATAACAAAAATAAACAGATTTCGACGTTCGTAACCAAGCAAACGAAGCGCAAAGTAAATTTCAGCAACATCTGAAGAAACAGTGATGCAACCAAAAGTTTCCGAAGACCGTTTCTGGGGAAGTGAAATCGAAAGTGGTCCACTTCTATGCAAAATCTACAACTGTTTAATGGGTCACGATTGAACCGTCGTATCTCGATACATATTTCATTCTACAAATGCATGAATCGTGTACGATTCATTCTACAAATGCACGGAACGCGTTTTATATTACCATACACTAGGCAGTTGTTTTCTCTTGACATCAGTAAAAATTACGAAATTCTTCAACGTTCGTACACGCAATCGATAAATATTGAATGAAAAGTTCGTTAAAATTACACAAAAGTACAAAATTGTACAATTGTACATTCTCATTGTAAACACGAACGTCGATAAATATTTTTCAGTAGATGTATTTGTAATTTACCTTGCTTCCTTTGCAAATGTTCTACAATTTCTATTAGCAAAAAATAACGAATGCGTCTTGTGTAAAAATAATTTACTTTGGCAAGAGTGTTATTTCTATAAAAAAAAAATCGTAGATTTGAAAAATCCAATGAATTACTTACAGGCTACTACTTCTTTCGGAATAGTTAAATGTATTATGAATACTTAAAGTTTCCGAAACTCTCAAATCTTTCAATCACATATCGTTAAGTTTTCAATTCTTGGGGATATCGAATGATCAGCTGTTTCACGCGATCAATATTTTCGATGTCTCCGAGGTAAGTACACCATCGCTATCACGTGACCGCATTTCAGCGTTGAGCATTCACCTTGCCGGGCGAGTGCACGTGTACTCGGCGAATCTTTCAGTTCGACTTTCTCGGAAGCAGAGTCTCGGTACGAAAAACATTTATACTACAATATCAACGTATTCTTCGAAGAAGAATTATTCTAAACGAATCCGAACAAAAAGTAACAAAAAAAGATCACCACTGTGTATTATAGTATACTATAAGTAATTTAATTAGTTGTTTACTAATAAATTTTATTATATTTAGACACAGAATGCAAACGCGTGTCCTATATACACGTGCTACAAGTGCTCACACACGGTTTACATTCTTCCCAGTTGACATCACAGGGTCATTGTGATCATTGTGTTTACGGTACTTCTAAATACGTTTCCTTATCCTCGTTTCTGACATCACAGGGTCATTGTGATCATTGTGTTTACGGTACTTCTAAATACGTTTCCTTATCCTCGGAACTAAATACGTTTCCTAACCCTCTAACTTGGTTTCCACACCAATGTATAATATACTATATGTATAAGCCGTAATAAAGCAATCTTGACACGTGGAATTATTCTTCATACAAATTGTCCCTAAAATAAGGTCGGCTGTAGCGACAGTAAAATAATTCTTCAAAGTATTATTACAATCTTATATGTGGCGTGTTATTTGCTTACAAAACTAAAGAATTTAAAAAAAAAAAACGAACTTATGGAAATTTTAATGCGTCGTTAAAAAAAAAACATATACAAACTTATTAGTGAATTGAACTGAAAAGCAAATCGAAATTTTGAATTAAATTTTCCGTTTACGGACATTATAATCATGTTTGAAAATGCGCGGGACATTTGAATACCAAAATTATGACCCGGTATTTCTTCTTCCATAAATTAATGGTACCTAACGAAATGCAACCTAATGTTAGTTAGTTAGTTTCTGAATTGTTTTTTCTATTATCCTTAACTATCAAACACGAGAATAATATGATTCCCCAAACTGAACGTTACTTCAAAACAGTATTGACACTTCGAATCGACTATTTCGAAAACGAGATCTCTAGAAGAATTTCACACTCGTACTTTATTTTGTTTTGATCGATATGAATTATCTTCTTTTACATTCGACTATCAATAATAACAATTCTCTGTGTCAATGTATAAAGAAAAGCATTAATAAACGTATATAATTAAAGTACATACAATAACGTCACTGCAACCACCGGCATACCAGTTCCGCAGAAAATGCACTGCACTCTGATTCAATTGTACGGTCAAGACAGAACTTTATTGCGGCCACGACTAAATGCCTCAAGGTATAACCACATTTTCCGCCAAAGCGCCGGCCACTTTTCCCTATTTCACGTAAACAGGCAAATGAAAAGTGTACATAACAATTACGTTCACGAGTCATGAGTGCATCAAGTCGGGAGTACTGAAACGAGAGGTCATCGGCAGTTTCTCGGCAAAAAACCTGTTGCTTCGCGGTTACGTTATCACGACGTTTAATCTTTATCGTGGCCACATAGGAAGAATGCCAATCGAAAAGTGGAGTCTTGGCAAAGTTCGTGGATGACGCGGACCGGCGACAAGCTGGCCAGTTAAATACAATTCGCGTAAGAAGGTGAAAGAAGATACCGTCTAACACCGCCGGACCTCACTATCTTCGCCGTGGTTCTCGTTCGCTTTTAAAACTTCAAGAAGCGACGTTTCGTTTGACTCGTGACATTTTCGAACGCTTAAAATATCTACGATGCCTCGTCGAGTAAGAAAGATATAAACATGATCGTGTCGAAAATCTACATTATGGTTTCACTGATATCTTCGAAACACGGTTGTACGGTAATTGACGGAAAGGCACACTCTCGTAACCGTCAATCACTGCGTTCAAAGTCCTTTATCGCGGTTCGCGTTCATTCAACTTTCTGCTTGAAGTTATATACTTTCTAGATAATGTACACTTACCGAATGCAGCTAATCCTAACTGTGGCACAATAAACACTTGGTAAATACAATAGGGACGACATAACCCGCGCACCAAACTAAACCGGCCATATTGTTTACTGGAACTGTATTCGGCCCGTGTGCCTGCTTTCACTGTTTTGCGGATCTCCCATGGAAACGATAGATCGACCATCTGTGGTGAACGACACCAACGTTGTGAATGATTTGTATCGGTAACAATACGAGGCTGCTCGGCTGCAGATGTAGTTCCCGATTTTTATCGACAGAAGTTGCTCGTCGTAGATACGGTCGGTTTGTGGGTTTAGTACTAGGGGGAGTTAATATGTAATCGAAAACGACGTAGATACAATAAATATTATTCGTATCTGTTTAGTACGACTCGTTGTTCGCATGTGGTGTATTTTTATTAATAATAATTTTCCGGAAATATTACGGACATTACAACGATCTACACTGCCACTTCGTTATTACATAGTTGGTTACTACGTGTAGAGTTATTTAACGAAAGAATTCATGTGTTCCGACAAGGTGGTGTGAATTGTGAGTGTAAATAAAGTTTTTATGTTCATGAAAAATGTATGTGCATCTTTGTCGAGTTATTGTGTTATTTGATAGATAAAGAATTTGAAACGTTATTCATTACGAGTAATTTACATACGAAATATATTGTATGAAGTACTCAAAGTATACGTTGAAATATTTTAAGTAGTGGTAGGGGAGCTCAAATAGAACAAAAAATGACCTATGGCTATTAGATTGCGTTCGATGTATATACTTTTTTTTCAATAATAACACCTTAAAAACTATAAACAGTTTAGTAATTCATAGTTCATTATATATTTATTATGTCAGAATTTTGTAACTGTTGACTTCATCAAAATATTTGTTTTCTTACATTTACCAATGCTGTCATAGATTCTGAAATAATATATGTTTTTAAAGCATTGCCAAACTAGTTACTGATGTTTTAAATAAATTTGAGAAGAATTGTAATAATAATTCTAGTTGTTTCATAACATACTTGATTTACAGAAATAATTATTATACATACACTATGCCACGTCAAAGTCGTTGTAAGAAAAGTCCCTTAGTTGGGGAGGACACAAGAATTGCTGTCAATTTAACACTGAAAAAGTTATTGGAATCTACAGATCAGAAAGAATTGGAATTTCCTTCTTCATATACAGCTGATGACAGAGCGTATATTCATGAGATTGCAGGTGTACTTGGATTAAAATCTAAAAGTAGGGGGTAAGTAAAAGATAATATGCTCTAATTATATTCTGATAAATAGAACATATAAAGTTTGTTTTTTGTAGGAAAGGTAGAAATCGTTATTTAACAGTATATAAAAGGGAGGGTTCGACTATAGTTCAAGCTGATGCTGTACTGAAGTTGCAAAAAGCATCCAGACAAAGTATTTATACTCTACTACAAAATTTTCCATTAAATCATAAAGAATGTCATGATTTACTACCGCCTATTGAACGCGAACGACCGCTTAATACAGATGGTAACAATATTAAGTGTTAGTGAAAGTTCTTCGGTTGTTTTTCTGGAACTATATTTTCAATCATTCTTTGAAACTTTAAACCATTCAGTTAATTTATAAATTCCATTTTTAAAAAGTAATACTGGTTTGAATGCAGTAAAGACATTGAATTTGCATGTGTCTTCATAATCTGTAAAATTCTTGTCCCTGAATGAATGTTCCATTGACCTGAAAAAATGGTAGACTGTGGATGTTAACTCTAGTGAATAAGCAGAGTGAGGTAGGACTTCCGAAGGAATGGAAAAACACACTTGAAGAACTTTCCCCAATACCTATTATCATCTTTAATCTACATTTTTGTTGAAATTCTTTCAGTAATGTCACTGTCTATTATTTTTAGTTTCTGTACATACAAACACAAAAGCTATGGGGAGATTAAACAACAGTGTACCACAAGTACCACAACTGAAAACAAATTTCGATGTATTGTATTTTCGTAAATCTCTTCCAGTTTTTAACGTTAGAGAAGATATTCTGAATGCTTTGAACACGAATGAAGTAGTAATAATAGGAGGTGAAACTGGTTGTGGTAAAACAACACAAGTTCCGCAATTTATACTTGAACATTGCCAACAGAGGCATCAACCCTGTAGAATTATTTGCACTCAACCAAGACGATTGTCGGCCGTTTCGGTCGCTGAAAGAGTTGCATTTGAAAGGGACGAAAAGATTGGCCAAACGTTTGGATATCAAATAAGACTCGAAAGTAGAGTGGCTCCAAAAACACTTTTAACGTATTGCACAAATGGTGTATTGCTTAGAACTCTTATGGCAGGTGATTCTGCTTTAAATACCGTCACGCATATTATTGTAGACGAAGTTCATGAACGTGACAAATTTTGTGATTTCCTTCTGATAGCGCTCAAAGATGCATTATTAAAACACAGATCCTTAAAACTCATACTTATGAGTGCTACATTGGACGTTGACATTTTTGTAAAATATTTTAATAAATGTGCAGTGATTAATGTTGTGGGTAGATCATTTGATGTGGACACATATTTCCTCGAAGATGTTTTAAAATTAACTGGTTATATGACGAAAGAAATGGTTGCTAAAAAAAAGGAGCTTATGAAGAAAAAAGATCAACATAAACTTTTAGAGTCTTGGACTCAATATAAACCGGAACAGACAGTTCCAGATACGGTTAAAAAATGGTTAAAAAATGACCGATCGTTACCTGCACCTATTTTAGCTCAACAAAGTGAACCTATTCCAGAGAAAGTAAAATTAGAACCTTGGTTAGTAGAAGAAATAGATAAAAGTATTTCTGATGCGTGGTTACGTGGCGATGAAGATCATTTTGCGCAACTTTTATATTTTATACTTTCCGAAAATGTTTCTGTCGACTATCAACATTCCGCAACGTCTGTAACTCCACTCATGGTGGCTGCGGGTAGAGGATGTATAAATACGACGGAACAACTTCTAAACCTGGGTGCTAATTTAAATTTACGAGCTGCCAATGAATGGACTGCGTTAGATTGGGCGAAAAATATGAATCAAACTGAATGCGCTGAATTAATCGAAGCTTATATGAAAACTTATGATTGTACACCACAAGACGACGCGATTGCACAATCTAAAGATGTTTCATTGTCGGACGAAGATAAGCTTTTGTTAGACACATACCATCATACATTTAATGACGACAATATCAATTACGATCTTCTCTTACAATTGATTTTATATATTCATCTGAAAATGCCTCCTGGTTCACTTTTAGTATTCTTGCCCGGGTATGATGACATTGTTACTATGAGAGAGAAAATAAATAATGAAGAAAAAGAAATGAATCAGGGTTTACGGTATACTTTATACGTGCTTCATTCCAACATGCAAACGTGTGACCAGAAGAAAGTGTTTAAACCAAGTCCTCAGGGAACACGAAAAATTATCCTTTCCACAAACCTAGCTGAAACCAGTATTACAATCGATGATGTTGTCTACGTAATTGACTCCGGAAAAGTTAAAGAAAACTCTTTCGATGCTCTATTAGGAGTATGTATGCTTAAATGTAACTGGATTTCTCAAGCTTGTGCTAAGCAACGTAAAGGTAGAGCAGGCAGATGCAGAAAAGGCATTTGTTACCGCTTATTTTCATCTATTCGGTACAACATTATGCAGCCTTATCAAACTTCAGAAATTTTAAGACTACCTTTGCAAGAATTATGCTTATATACAAAACATTTAGCACCGGGTAACACGCCCATTGCTGAATATTTGGACAGAGCTTTGGAGCCACCCTCCAACGTTGTAACAAGAAATGCAGTACAATTACTGAAAACTATTGATGCCTTAGACCCATGGGAAGATCTGACCGAATTGGGAAGTCATTTACTCGACTTACCAATTGAGCCACGACTTGGAAAAATGTTACTATATGCTGTTGTTTTGAAGTGCCTAGATCCAGTCTTAACTATTGTATGCAGTTTATCTTATAGGTATGTAAAAAGTACTAATTTTAACATTATTATGTTAATATACCATGTATCTAAACGAATGGAATGTTATGCAAAGTAATTAATTTTAGGGATCCCTTCATTTTACCGTTACAACCATCACAAAAAAGAGCTGCTACCGCAGCTCGCAAAAGATTCGCCACCAATACATACTCCGATCATATGGCTGTGTTACGCGCATTTCAAGGCTGGCAGAATGCACGCGCAAGTGGCAAGGAACGCACATTCTGTGAACAAAATTTTATTTCTGCTGCTGTAATGGAGATGGTAGTTGGAATGCGTACGCAACTTCTTGGTCAACTTCGTGCGTCTGGGTTTGTTAGAGCAAGGGGTCCAGGAGATATTAGAGATTTGAATTCTAATTCGGAGAATTGGGCAGTGGTGAAGGCAGCTATAACTGCCGGTTTATATCCAAATTTAATGAGAGTTGACAGGGAACACATGCAGTTACGAACACAGTATGTTTTGTTCGTTTTATGTAGTGAAACTTTTTGTTGTTTTTATATAATCGATAATAAATTTTATAGGAAGGAAGTGAAGGTATGCTTTCATCCATCATCGACTCTGAGAGATTATCCAAAGTCACCAAGAACGACATCCGCACAGACACATGCAGCTAACGTGGAAACTTTACCTTCTGATTGGTTACTTTACGAAGAAATCAGTCGAACGGGTCGTTTTTGTCACGTAAAAATGGTTACTTTAGTTAATTCATTAACGGTAGCACTGTTTTGTGGACCAGCAAGGTTGTCGGTAGATGTAATTTATGAAACAGAATGTAAGTATTATTGTACTGCTCGCTATTTCGATATTATTTTGCTACATATTTAAAAATCTTTATTATCGATTCATAGCTGTACCAGAAAGTGAGTCAGATTCTGAAGTTGATGAAAGTAACGAAGGAACAATCTTCAAACTCGATGATTGGGTTGTATTTAAACTTGATACTGAAACTGCCCGGATCTTCTTACATTTAAGACAAAAATGGAATGCTTTATTCTTAAGACGTATGAAAACGCCAAATAAAGCTATGTCGCAATTGGATGAAAAGGTAGTCAGTACCTTAGTAAGCGTTCTTACAAACGAAGAACAAGCGTGTGGACTACAGCAACCGTCTGGTATTGGTCAAAGACCACGTCCATTAATTGTTGACTATTATCCTGCCAATGCTAGAAGAACGGACGACTTTGTAGAGGTAAATTTTGAAATTTGATAATTGTAATTAAAATGTACAATATTCGCATTATTTTTTAATCTGTAAGTTAATATAACATTTTTTTGTTTTTTTTAGAGAAATATTTAAATTTGGATAAAGAAAGAATATTTTATTATGTATAATCCATAAGAAGTATTTAATTCCCTTGATTCCTATATGTAACTTATTGCACAATCGCAATGGTATTCCTGTATTTCTAAGAGTTTGATCAAAGATGGATAGATTGATTTTGAAATGGACAGGGTAAAAGTAAGTAATCGCCACTTGATTGTAGGGTATTTATTGTCCTAGTCAAATGTTCATACAGTATTAACAAAAACTTAAGGATAATAATTATGTTCTTATTAAGGATAATAATTATAAACTTTTATCCTTAAAGGAATAATAATTATGTTCTATCACGTATTATGTATATCTTATACATATCTCGGATTGTTTTGATTTACCGATTCTGGCTATTTTAAACTAATAGCAAATATATAATATTTTTCTTTATACGACTTTATATGAAGATTCACATACATGAATTAAGTATATTATACAGTGTGTATGATGCATAATACTCAATGTTAGGTAAACGGGTATGTAATTACATGGCTATTCATGTCATCTCATTTGTTGTAATGGTGCTTTTCCAAGGTTGCTTCACATTTCCAATTTACTGCCTAAATAGTATAGAATGGTATACATAAGTACTATGCATAATGTACTTAAAGTTATGATTTCCTATAAAGAATAATCGCAACATCGAGACACATTGTAAACAAATAGATAACTTGAAAGTTATTAAGGAAAAAAGAAGTTATAGTTCATTTACATATTTTGTTATTATTATAACTATCACTTATCAAGGGTTTTAAACAGCAATATGAAACAAATATTTTAATGTTTTATTGCTTTGATATTTTAAATTTAGATGATATACAAAAATATTTTTGTTTGAATTTAGAAGCAAATTTTTATCATCGAATGTAAAATTTTGTTTTATATTTCAAATATTTGGAAGATATAAATAACAGAAGGATTATTTATTTTCTGTATTGTATTTGCCAATCTTTATTATGAAGTACAAAGTTATGGTTTATATTTCAAATATTTGGAAGAGATAAATAACAAAAAGACTGTTTATTTTCTATATTGTGATTTAGTTTGTGTAGCTATTAATAAAATGTTTAAGCAGCAATAAGAAATATGTTGATGTTAATATAGTTATTAGAATTATTGTAATAATCACCAGTGTGATAATAAAAGAATTATATCAACTGTAAATGTATATTAATTTTGTCATTACTCATCACTTGTTTTATGTATGATCATTATCTTTAACTGACCTTTGAGTAGTTTGAAGTAGTATAAATGAATTAAACATGTGTCAAGAAAATATTTTTAAACACTATTGGGATTGATTGGTAACAACAAAAATTAATTTGTACATCACTTGTTAACTGTATATGTTACACTGGTTTATGTATCAATTGTATAAAATAATTCGTGGTAAGTATATATTATTAAAAAAAAAGAATAATATATTTAAGTCCATAAGATTGCTTAATAAATCTGTACTTTGGCCTATAAAATACAAATTACGAATCTAGCCTGATATACTTTTTAATTCCAGCTGATGATTATTACATATATATAGTCAACACATGCATATAATTTATATTGGTGAATATACATTTAACCTTAAAATAGTATTCTATCAAAACAATTAAAATATCTTCCTTATATATGCTAGTAAGCGAAATGATGTAATATCATGAAACTTAAATCAAAACGTTTATTCGTTCGTTAACACGTGGTATAATGCATTATACAATAACTCTTCTTTGACAATTAAAAGTATTGTTATGTTTTGGAAGAAACGTTAAGTTAAACAATGTCTCTTGTGTTTTGTAATCTTCGTCGCATGTCAACTGCATCTAGAGTTGTAGAAAAGTCACAAATTTTTTATCCTAACCTGTCGCAATTTATACGTTGCAAATCAGGTAAGTTAAATGAAAATCCAATAAACATATAATTCTATTGAGATATACCAATTTTTGTATTTAATTATCGTATTTTTATTGTAGACGATGTAACTGTCACTATTGGTAATGTTTCAAAACAAGTGAAGCCAGTACAGAATCCTGAATATGTACCCAGAAAATATTGTAAGTCAAACAAGTTATGTTTTGTATAATTTAAGTTCTGTTGTTTGTGAAAAAAAAGAATGACGGTTAATTGTCATTGAAATAGTGATGAAGACAACTACTCAAGAATCATTGAGGCATTTAAAATGGATGCTCCAAAAAGATATTTTATGTCAAGATATTTTTTTAATGGGTGGACCAGGCACCAGACGAAGAGAATTAGCTCTAGCATTTCTGGAACTCACTGGTCGTGAGTTAGAATTTATCGCACTTTCAAGGGATACAACTGAGGCAGATTTAAAACAGAGGAGAGAAATTAAAAGTGGCACTGCCTACTATCACGATCAAAGTGCAGTGAGGGCTGCAACAAATGGAAGAGTTCTTATTATCGAAGGTGTTGAGAAAGCTGAACGAAATGTACTTCCTGTATTGAATAATTTGTTAGAAAATCGTGAGATGCATTTAGAAGATGGTAGATTTCTAATACCAGCATCACGTTATGACAAGTTACTTGAGGTACCAAATATTCATATATCTAATTATTTTTTATTATAAAGCTATATACAATTGTAGAAGATCTAACTCTATTAAATATATTAAATATTTGTTTTAGATACATACTCAAGAAGAGTTGAATGCTTGGCGACTTGTCAGAGTTAGTGAAGATTTTAGAGTTATTGCACTCGGTTTACCATCACCACAGTATCCTGGACATCCACTCGACCCTCCCCTTAGATCTAGGTTTCAAGGCAGACATATACCACCTCCAAATTATGAAGTAAGTAATTTAAATTATTGTTTATGTCTAATAATAACTTATTATACATCTAATAATAATATTTCATTCAAACTGTATTAAAGTATTGTTTTCAATAATTTATCTACAAACTATTGAGTTTATCTTTTAACGCGATACATTTTTTAGTCACATAATTGCGCTATTAATGACGCTTGTTAGGAAACTTTTCACAAAATCGTCTGATTCTGCTAGTTTAATTCACTGTCCCATTTTGCACAAAGAACTTTATACTACCGAGATAGCACATAACGCCTAATGACGTCTTGAAGACAGTTTCAAGGCGTCTCAGACCTAAAATAGCCGTAAAATGGGCGTAAAATGAGCGTCTTCTAGGCGGCATGTGCTATTTGGCTACATATATAGTAAAATTTATATTATTACTATAAAAATTAGCTATACAATACTCATTTTCACTGAGTCAACTCACTCAAGGTTTTTTTCATATTCATCAAGACTATAAAATAAATTTGAAACAAAAATTTATGAGATTATTAAGAGAAGAAATCGTTCATATTTATAATAATCTGTATATACCACACTTTACGTTTCAAGTCCTCCAGTATCTTAAAGGAATATTGTACTCTAATAAAAAATTCACGTCATTAATCATTTCAGTACCCAGATAGCACATGACGCCTTGAAGACGCCCGTTCTACGACTATTTTAGGTCTGAGGCGCCTTGAAGCTGTCTTCAGGGCGTCATGTGCTATCTGGGTAATAACCGAACGAAAATAACTTTGTTTACATCGCACAATAATGACGATTAATAATTAAGTATTTTTTCAAATTCCTTACAACTCGACTTGAGGTAATCGACTATTCGAAGTGTCTCCAATTTAAAAAAATTCAAGCTTCACAAACAACAACACGATGAAAGGAGAGGTAACAAGTACAATAGAATATTACAATGAAAAATTATGAAATCGAAATTTCGAATTTGAATATAGAAACTATCTATTGAATATAAAAAGTTCGATTTCATAAGTTTTCACTACGATTCGTCAGTGAAATTCCGGACGATCTAACAGCATTTACCCCGAAATTATTCTCACATTTCGCGAAACATCCAGTGTGCGCCCGTTCGTAATTACTGTCGCGGGCCAGGAGGAGACAGCGGCACGTGCAATGTGTGCTGAAGTTTCACCTGATTTATGGGGGCGTAACGGCGTACCATCGGGCATGGGGGTGCGGAGGTCGCACCAACCCCTCCAGTCGCGGCCATCCCTTCCGGGGTGGCTCATTCCCTACCTATATAAACAGTTCGTCGCAGCGCTATGGTCACAGTCATCGCGGTTTGGATCGCGTGTCTCGGAACACAAGAAGCCTGTTTGTCCTTCTGTTCAGTCGAGAGAGAGAAACACAGTCGATACGTCGGAATTTGGTTGAAACAGTCACCGACTCCACGAGAAAAATTAGAAACAATCAGAATTACGCCTCTATAAACAGGAAGTTTTATTCTGTGATTTAAAAAAAAAAAGAAAAAAAAAATCTATTAAAGAAACAAAACTATGATAAAGGGTTCACATAGTGAGCATTTTCAGAAAAGTAAATCTTACGTAATCTGGACGCACATTGCTCCCGTTGATAATATGGTTCGACAGGACAAATTTGTTTGAATTCTCCGTTGTTCTTAATATATGAGTTGCGAAATTATTGAAATTTCTCATCGACAATGCCGGCTATATGGTCGTCCTCGGAAAGACCGCTTTCTGTTCGCACCGTTTGGGTAGACGGTATCCGACACGCGATTTTGTCACCGGACGACCCTCTCGTCGACCCGAAATTACGTCGACGTTCACGTTCGTCCCGGAATAGAAGTTACTCGGCTGAATATCGACAGATCGGATCGGAATTGGATCGTTTGAACAGCTGTTTCAGCAACCTGCACGTGGTCGTCGGTAACAACAAGTCGGAGAACAGGGCATCGCGGGTATACCGGAAGTTATCTGCGCCTCCTTGTACCAGACTGTCGAGCACACCGAACGGTAATGTTGATTCCTTGGAGGACGACAAGACAGTCGAAAAGGATCATCGAACGGGGAAACAGAATATCGAGGTTCGCGTGAACAGACCGATTTTCAAGGATGAAATTTACGGACGAAAAACACCGGAATCGGAGCGGAATTCTAGCTCGAACAGAACGGAACGAAGACGAACGGAGAGAACGTTCGATGCGTTCTGGAATCCACTGTTTGAGAGGGTTCTGCAGTGGTTGGATTTATCCGGAAGGGCGCAGAGCTGCGAGCTTGAGGAGGACTTTGCGGTAAGTTCGCCGCGCGACGAGGACCGGAAGTGGAGGCTCGTGAGGCGAAGAGGGTCGCGTTTCAAACGGGAATCGTTCGCGGAGAAGGAGAGGATCGTGATACAGAATTACAAACTGCGTAGAGAGGGAGGTGCTGAATGTGTCGGCACAGAGGAGAACAGGATGCTGAAGAGGAGGCTGCCTAAGATAAAGTTCGAGAGAGAGGAGGTTCGGGACAGCGACGAGGCGACGTCAGATCTTTTGTTCTGCGTGTCGTCCGCGAACGAGAGCCTGAAATCGGAGGAAGAGGAATCGAAAGAGGAGGTTCGAACGCGGGAACGAATATCTGCCACCTGGTCACCTCCTAGACGGCTGCAGTTGCATGTAGTGATGCCGAATCTTGTCTGCAAAGAGACCACGTCCTCGCAGGAATCATTGATCAACGATTAAACGGGGGGGATACGCGTATAATATTTTGTAGCTGTTCTGTAATTTATATGAAACTTTTAACGAGTAGTTTTAACGGGAACATTATTTTCTACTGTGATATGTATCTTCTTCATCAATGTTTCTCTTTGATCTTGAAGAAAATTCTTTTAAGAGTTCAGTCGAATGGTTTTGAGCTTCTTGAATGGACGCGATTTGTAGGGGTAGGATATTTTTATACGTTCTGCTGCTGAAATTGCATCAAGGTAATTATTATAATGTACTATACAGACACGTTAGCAAAGTCCTATTCGATTGTCGGTGTATCCAGCAGGCTTTCGAATTCGATTATCTTGGAAACGAAGCATCGTACGAAAATTATGCCGTTAATGAATTTTATAGAGATTTAAACTTGTTAGATGTTTATAAAACGTTTGGAAGTTAATAATATTTAATAAAATATACTCAGAAAAATTTTCAGTTCATAAGGAAAAAGAGGGTAGAACGTAATAAAATTCAGTAAGAACACAGTGAAATAGAGTAAAATATGTAAAAGAGATTTTCGAAAAAATTCGATTTGAAAATTCCTTGAGAAAAACGTGCTTTCGAATAGACCTGATTAACGTGTCTGACCAGTACGAGGTGTTTCTACTAGCTACAAAGACTGTGCTAGGGTATTACCTGTTTTCTACCGTATAATTTCACACAAAATTATTGTAGGAAGCAAACAATTTAAGCAAGTAACAGAATGGCACAATAACCAAGTTACAATTTACTTCCACGAATTTTCAAAATCGTTTTCCTCGAGAATGAAGTATTCTACGAAAAATGTTAAATTGACTAAAAAAAGGTGTCTTTATTTTTATATAAATATTTTTTTTCCATTATTCGCTGTAACTATATCTAGAACGAGTTGAAAGTTTTCATTGAATGTACGCAAAGTTTCACGGAATCACTCGATAATTCGTCCGCATATCAAATCAATTCAATTTCATTCGAGGGATTGCCAGGCTTTCACGATAATTATTGGCATTGAAAGTACGATTGGTTTCGTCCGTGCACGTTACTTCTCGCCGACACTCGATACGACGTGATAAATCTCATTTCATCGAGAGTCAATATCCATTATTCTCTCGCGCGAAGAACTGACGGTGAAATGGTGCCGGGGCGAGACGTCGCGACGCACGAGTTTTACACGTTCACCGACGAGAATATCCGTTAAATTCGAAATAAGTAATAGTCCCGTCCGTAGGGTCACTTAAAAAGTCAAACGTAATTAGGAGTCACGAGGTATTTAAACTGCTTTAGGACATTTTTCCGTGATGAGACAAAGGTAGTATTGTTTTTTGCAGAATTCTGTCACGCATTGTAATTTGCGGAGTAAAAATGGTTTTACACCTATAAATATTATTTTACACACACACGAACAATTTTTTAATATTCTTTCTATTTTCATTTTTTTGGTTATTCAAACTCGTAAATGTTTTTGCTTCATTGTGGTTTGCATCGTTTACATTGTTACGTAAATGCGTGAAACTTGCAATTCTGTTATTAGTCGGAATTATACTTGCAAATCACGTATTCATTGGAAAAATTATATTTTGAATATGAAAACAGATGTAATTCTCGTGTTGAACGAAACGCGAATGGGTAATTAATGAAACGGTCATAGAATTTGATCGCACGATAAATTTCGATTTCGCGGTTTAATGCCAGTTGTAATTAGTTTCACGACCCTGAAGACAATTTAGAGAAACTACTGCATCGTTGATTAACCGTAAATTTTCTTGTAGAAATCATAGTTACAGATAAGATCGACACTATGTTCCGTGTACGTCGCGATAAATATCTGCCGAGTGACAAAGTTTTGCCAACTTTTTTAAATACGTCGCCGAACAATTACAGTATTAATACTTTGTTCAGAAGCACCGACACGCAAGTCCCGGTATTCCAATAAATTATCGTAGTTCAATGTACCGGGGACCACGAATTGGTTAAATATACATCATATTCAGTTTAAAATTAACAAATGTATAGAGTTAAGTTGGAATTGATTTCACCCTGTTTGTATCCTCCGCTTTTACGGGAAGTGTGTGTTTCTCTGCTCGGATCGTTTCAGTCGTATATTTTCCGCTGTAACCGCGATTATCGCGTCGATAGGCTTGGAGAATGTAGGCTCAATTGAAACTTTTCGATGGGGAATCTGTAAGCTGTCTAGAGGATTCCGTGCCGAGTGGTAGTTATTGCCCGTGGCTCTTGGCCCCCCTCCCCCTCTCAACTGCACAATGGAAAGCTCTCTTCGGGCGCTAATCACCCATGGCTCCGGGACTGTTTCAAACAAACCGTGGCGTGGTGCAACATTCCGTCGTACCGTGCGGTCGTTCGCGATTACGCGGGGCATGCGGTTTTCGGGCAAACGGAAACAATGCGGCTGCTTCACGGAAGTAACGTGACCATAACTAAACTCGATCGTGAGGGATAGGGGGCGGGTACCTGAGTACCCTGGTCCTGAAACAGTATGGAACTTTCTGGTTGTAAACACTAGAGTTAAATAGCGTTACAAAATTTTTGCATAAAATTAATTATCGCACTATACTTTAAAACAAGACAAAGAGCCTGTATTAACTAAATGCATACTATATTTTCGAAGATTTATGACTTACAAAATGAAATAAAGTGTGTCTGGCCATGTACGACATGTTTCACTGTGACAGTGAGCGTGCTAAAATGCTACGGAAAATAATTTCGGTTTATAGAATGCTTGTTAAACTTTAATTCTTTAATTCAATGTTAATGATGAAATCTATTTTTTTTTTGGTAATTGTTTAATTTTAGGATCAACTGGAATTTTTAAAAAAGTTAGTCCCGAACGTTGACAGCGGGAGATTGTCGCAACTGTTGTCGTGCGCGCACGCTTTGGTTACGAAAGAGGCCGTATCTTTGGGCCTTCCTGATTTCCCTTTGGACAATCTAACGTCAGCCGCCATTATAATGGTAAATATTCTTACGTTGCGAACGGCGATCTCTTTAAACCCTCAGTTAATTTGAATCTCACCGCAGGACAAATGTCCACACCTGCCGGTATTTGACATATTTTACAGGTACTATCCGTACAAATTGTTTCTGGGGAAGGAGGGCCAAACTGCGGTCGAGGATATGTTAAAAACATTCAGTATTCTAGACTCAACGACGAAGGGTGATAGACTTTCCAGACGCGCGAATGTAAGCGAGAAACAGGACGATTCTTTGAGGGTTACGATAGAGCATGGTAAACATAGAACAACACTGAACGTAAGTGCTGATAGACAAAGACGAAAATCACAGCGACACGTTTGTATCGTTATGTACTTGAATGGAAATTCTACCAGCAGGTTCCTTGTGGCAAGCAAAAGATAAATTGTAATGTAGGGTCGAATGATTATGTAGAAACAAATTATCAGAACGATTTGTTAGCCAGTATGTTGGAGTCACACCTGGTTTCGGACTTGTGTGTAATCGGCCCGAAGGGATGTGGAAAGTCTACGACTGTACAGACGTTGGCCAATTTATTGGGTTATCAAGTAGAACCTGTAGTACTTTATCAGGCAAGTGTCACATATTATTTGAATTTTCTTCGACGTTTAACCCATTTACATTTCGACGATGCGTCGACGACATGTCGATGACCAATCGACGAGACTTCAACGACTCTGGTTGCAGCCACGTAGGGGTCTGGGGTCTCCAAAGACTCAGACCTAAGAACTCTATCAGACTAGACCAGCCATCCAGTTTCCTTTAACTTTTGGGATCCCTGGATCCATAAAATCTAGTTATAATGTACCTTTGGATCTATTGTGCTACCTACTGGATACGTCAAAAAAATATACGTCATAAATATATCATCTTAGGATATGACTTCGAGGGATTTGATACAGCAACGAACAACATCATCTAACGGCGATACGGTCTGGAAGAATTCAGCGCTGGTCGAGGCGGCCCTGCATGGAAAATTGGCTGTATTGGACGGAATTAATAGGATCCATCCTAGCACTTTGGCGATCTTACACAGGTAGTTTCGTATCGAATCGGCGAGATCGTCGTAGATTGAAACAATATCGTTCCGTTTGTAGATTAGTTCACGATCGGGAGCTACAATTACACGACGGCAAGAGGTTGATCAGAGCTGATCGGTACGACGAGATAAAAACGGAGTATAACAAGTCGGACGAGGACATGCAAAATTCAGGTGTACTACGTATCAATCCATCGTTCAGAATCATAGCCTTGGCGGAATCGCCGTTGATCAATAGTCCTTCGGGACAATGGTTAAATTCCGAACTACTCAGTTTGTTCCCTTTCCATGAGATGAGGCCGTTGGCTAAATCGGAGGAACTCCATATCATACGATCGAAGGTGTTTATCCTAATTTTCAAGCATTTCTTCATCTTCCATTTTTGCGTACTGAACATCTTACGTTGTTACAGTACGGAGAACCCTCTAAGGCGTTATCGAGCATTCTCGAGCTGGCACACGTTCTACGGTCCTCCAGCGATCCTATTCTTCAATCCTTGGCCGCCTCCTTGAGCACTAGACAGCTTCTGAGGATAGCCGAGAGAATGCATAAATTTCGTAGCGACGACGCGTACGACGCTGTACAACGCGCCTGTTTAGCCCGGTTCTTACCAGCGTTGGCGAGAAAGGCTCTGGGAGACTGTTGCGGTCGGATAGGTATCGTCCCAACCATAACGCCGTTGAATAAGGACATCAAGTGCAAAGTCACGGAAACCACCTTGCAAATCGGGAACACTGTCGTCGATCGATACAACACGAAGGCTCTGACGAAAGTACCCGATATCTTGTTTTACAATGTACCCCAGCACATCGCTCTATTGGAGAGGCTGCTGCAGGACTTCAGTTTAGGGCAGCATATACTGCTGGTCGGCAATCAGGGTGTCGGCAAGAACAAAATCGTCGACAGGCTGCTGCAACTCTTGAACCGACCGCGGGAGTACATACAACTGCACAGAGACACGACCGTTCAAACTTTGACGCTGCAGCCGGTGGTTAGGGACGGGAAAGTGATGTACGAAGACTCGCCGCTGGTGCAGGCTGTTAAACTTGGCCATGTGCTTGTCGTTGACGAGGCGGACAAAGCTCCTACTAATGTCACCTGCATTCTGAAAGTATGTATTTCTGTTGTGTATTATGATATTCTATTATATGTATATATGTATACAGGCTGAACCACGAATCGTGATCAGTAGATATCATTAGATGGACGTAAATTGAAACAATAATGTCTCTCTTGGAACAGAAAAGTTTATTTGGTACCTTATGCAGAAATTGTCCCTTTTCATTTCTAGACATTAGTCGAATCTGGAGAAATGATATTGTCGGATGGTAGACGAATCGTTTCTTCTAAAAACGCTTCCAAAGAGAATTCAAACATAATAGCGCTTCATTCAGACTTCAGAATGATAGTGCTAGCAAACAGGCCTGGATTTCCATTCTTGGGGAATGACTTTTTCGGAGCTTTGGGCGATCTGTTCAGCACGCACGCCGTCGACAATCCAAGTATCGACGACGAGATTCAGCTTCTGAAGCAATATGGCCCACGCGTGGACGAGAAAGTAATATTTAAGCTAGTAAAAGCTTTCGGAGAATTGAGGGACATGGCCGACAAAGGTTTAGTTTCGTATCCGTATTCGACTCGAGAAGTTGTTAATATCGTGAAGCATATAGAGGTACGCTCTTAAAACTTACTTTCGAATTTTTATTATAATATTCACGCGTTAAAAAATATTTGATTGCATTTTCAGAAATTCCCTCAGGAACCTTTGGGTAACGTGGTGCGCAATGTATTCGATTTCGATCGGTACAGTAAAGAAATTTTTGATACTTTAGTCTCTGTTCTTCACAAACATGGGATTGCTATAGGAACCAGTCCCAATAATATCTCGTTAGCGAAAGAGTAAGATATTCAATGTGAATAAACGTTGTTAAATGAAAGTTTTACCTGGTACAAATAAAAAGTATATTTAAGTCGAATGTGTGTTTTTATTTTTTAATAATTGATTAGTGTTAATAGAATGTAGTACACGGAGAGCAGAAGGTTTAATATGTTTTTTTGTTCCTTTCCATTTCAGAATTTCTTTCCCGGAACACAAGATTTCCATTATTTGGGACATATTAAAGAAGGAAAATATATTGCCTGTGCAAGAAAGATACATTAAGTTCAGATCGCCGATACGTTTAACACAGAACAATTTGCCATTAGACCGTGTCGATGCTAGATCGACTTTATTCAGCGAATTGCAAAGTTATTGGACTATACCGATAAGCGATTATGGTATGGTCGCCGGTTTGACCGTGGCCAAAGGTGCAAAAGGCGATGGTACAGACGATACTATCCATATTTTAGCGTCGAATCCTTTAAGAATCTTTAGTATAAACCAGGAATCAGATAGAATTAAGGAGACTGTGATACAGAATGTAATAAGTGCAGATAATAGGTCCATATTCAAGATGGCAACTGATAATGAACAGAATGTTTTGGTACACGAAGAATTAGTAAGTAACTTTGTAATAACATACTATAAATGTTTCTTTTCAACTTGAGTTTGTTGTATGAAAATATATTTTTTCAGAGTAATAGTTTCGTAATGGTAAATTTGGATAATAAATCTGCTCAACGTGTACAGTCAGCATCTGTTTTCGACATGGCGTCGGACAGAATATCAAGAAGCTTCAATACGAAACAGCTTCAGTGGAAGATGAAAAATGATCTGATACAGTCTCGCAATCAAATCGTTTTCCATACCCTGAATTCCAATAAAATCGAAGTTATCGATTTACGTTCCGCGAACGCCTACTCGATTAATGTACCATTCGACATAGAATCGATTATGATCGCGTCCACGAGAAAATGGCTGATCCAAGATACGTCTGGTACCAGGTATATTCTTAGAAAATCTACCGACTCCTTACCTTGCCCAAATGTTCTGCAAGAAATCGAAGAGCCTGTCGACATTCGACGAAAATTTGGTTCACTTCGGAGTTGCAGCAAGAATGACATACCTGTTAGTATACTTACCGCAGCGCTGGAACAACAAATCGATTCTCCGAATAGACTCTTGGTGGGTGACAATGTATACGTTGGAATCGCAATTGGATTTCCTGATTTAGATAGTTTCACCGAACTTCATTTTTGGCCGAGAAAACAGCGAAGTCGAAGTTCTGATTCTTCGATTGTCATGGAGAACGGTCATATTATTCGAGCGGCTATGCCGGATGAAGTGCCGGAAGATGTTTTACCCCAAAATGGTAGACACTCGGATATCTCTCACTACCTAGAAATTGTTGACATTACGAACCATAAGCTGCGTTACATACCTGTACCACAGTGAGTACTCTATTTTTGTAAAACACTTTTTATGCTGTTGGGATTAGACAATATTAAATCTATGAGACAGATATGTAATTACTATAACTTCTAGAGGTTAGGTCAGTACTATTCGATATAACTTTCAACAATAAGTTCCATTACTTTCAGGTCCTTCTATCGTTGAATTTGGTCAGCTAATCTTCTTTTCTTTTTTTGGGAATTTTGCAGAGCAGTCAATGAATCGATATATGCCCAACAGTTGTACGCACCCTATTATCCTCTCTATATCGCCGCGAAATCGAATCATGATTTGGTAACAGTGGACGCAGGTGGTTGTCTTCGTGTTTGGGAAACCTCTGCAGGAAACATCGAAAGATCGTTGGAAGCGTGGCAAAGAATGGTAGGCAGTGATAACGAAAGACTGCAGATCACCAAAGAGAGGTATTCCGGTCTGGACGTTAGTAGTCCGAAGCACGGTAAAGTCGACGAGAAAAATGAGCCGCACGTTGGTGGGAATACGTGGGCTGGGGGAACCGGAGGTACGGTATACAGTTGTTGAACAATAAAACACAGCGGTTAAGCGTTCAATGAAACCTTCAGGAAGAGATACAGCTGGCCTCGGTGGGAAGGGTGGACCTTATCGTTTGGACGCGGGCCACACGGTGCACCAACTTAGCGACGAGGAGAAAAACGCGGTGCCGGAACACATAAAAAAGGCGGCGAGAGAAATGGGAGTTAAAGCGTTCAAGCAACGCTTGAAAGACATCAAAATGGGGGAATACGACAATCAATTGTATTCACGGTTCAGTAACCCGGTTCAGAAACAGGTTCAGGCATTGAGGACAATAATAGGTAAATACTTGGGCATTTTTTGGTATGCTTCATAAGTAATACATATATTGTATATGCAACACAGAGCGATTCCACATAGCATTCAATTGATTCTTCAAGTTTCTAGACCAGGACATAGTTGTACAATGCCCCACAGTTAAAGCTTGATCCGTAATAAGTAGAGATGGCGTGAACTGCTACTTGTGAATTACGAGTGATTCGATCACGTTCGTTCCGTGATTTTTCGTTTTGCATCTCTCTTTTAGGAAGCCTCCAAGCTAAAAGCAAAGAACGAGAATGGTGCAGACATCAGACCTCTGGTGAGTTGGATGATACAAAATTGATAGAAGGTCTAACAGGTGAGAGAACGATATATCGAAGGAGAGCGGAGAAGGAACCGGAGCTTGGTACGCCGCCATCAAAACCAAAGCGTTTAAAATTAGTGGTGGACGTGTCTGGTAGCATGTATAGGTTTAACGGGTACGATGGTCGCCTGGATCGTGAGATGGAGGCCAGCGTTATGGTAATGGAAGCGTTTAGCGGATACGAAGGGAAATTTCAGTATGACATCGTTGGTCATTCCGGCGATGATTATGATATTGTTTTCGTGAAGCATACACAGCCACCGACCGATAATAAGCGGAGATTGGAAATAATAAAGGTAGTGGGTGTTAAGGTGGAACGTTAGGATTAAATAGCGTGATTCAGTGTTCTAAAGGTGGTGGTCTTTCAGACGATGTACGCGCACTCGCAGTTTTGCATATCTGGTGATAATACCTTGGAGGCCACTCAATATTCAATTGCAAGCCTCGCTAAAGAAGATTCCGACGAAGCTATCGTTGTTGTATTGTCTGACGCCAATTTAGAACGTTATGGTATTCGACCTGAAAGTTTCGCTAAGGTTCTCATGTCGAATCCGGATGTGAATGCGTTCGCCATATTCATTGGATCCTTGGGTGATCAGGCAACTAGGTAAGTACAATGGTTCAAAATGTTTTTGCTATTTTAAGTAATAGAAGGGAGTTCTAAATCTAAATTAGCGGTTTTGATCATCGTATCAGATGAATTATAAAAGGAACACTTTTGGAAATAATAAAGTAAGAATATAATGTGTACGTTTAATTTTAAGATTGATGACGAAAATGCCATTGGGCCGAGCATTCGTGTGCATGGACCTTAAGGAGATACCTCGAATTTTACAGCAGATATTTGCTGTTTCTTTGCTAAGTACTACGCGATCCAATTAAAATGTCACACTGGTAAATATGTACAGTTCTTGTGAATATTTGTAACAGTATCGAAGCAAACAGTATACTATACGTATGTTTAACTTCCGTCTGTATGCATAGCTTATAAATTTTTAACGATACATACGGTTCGAGCCGTGACGGATATTTTCCAAACGCTTTCTAGCGTAACTACTTCTCTTCGTCCAATTAGTTTAAAATAAAGATTGTAATAAAATTCCTCGAAGTTTATATTTTAAACATAATGGTGCCAGCACTTAGATGCACTATATTTAATATATACCGATTTAATATTTAACAAAATTACAAAAAATAAAAATATAAGATCATATTTGAACACTTTTGCAAGTATCTGGAAGAAAAATCGCAGTAAAAAAATAACGATAACATAATTCAGGCCTTAAAGGGTTAATTAAAAGTTGATTTCTAATCACATTTAACGGTATTTGTATTCGTAGAGTCAATCAGTTGTTGGGATACAGTGTTTCCGGTGCCTGTATCCCAGTCTGGATGCCGCTTAACCCTTGAATGCTAAATGCAGGGTCCGATTCCTCTCTACTCGATAATATTCATAAGAAGATATTTATATTTCTTGCGCATTTTATCGAGTAATCAGAGTTAATGCGATACAAGTGGATTCGACTCAAATACCGCGAGCACAAGTTATCGACATCTTCTACGGGGTAAGTAGACAGCTGTTCATTGGCCATCATTTGGTTCAATTTTTAAACGCTTATAACTATCAAACGAAGCATTTGTCGCAATTTCGTTATTCTTGATTTTCGTCTTGTTTTGCCTCAAAGAATCACCCTTTACATTTTTTCCCACTAACAGTCGAACACCCTGTATACAGGGTGAATGAAACTGATCGTCACATTCGACAAAGGAGTAGTATCAAAGAGTTAATTGCATTAACGTCCTAAACCCACACCGTTAACCTAGGAACAAAGAAAATCAGAATCACTGTATCGCGAGGAATCTGTGGGACAGGTGTGTCACCCTCGAAATCGAATCGAAGTTTGTCGAAGCTTGTCGAAGCTAGCGCATCCCGAGAACCCTCCGTCCGTTCGTCCGGCCCACGTGACAGTTCGTCGTGGTTGCCGTGTGGGTGATCTATTCAAGGGGCTGACGGAGCGACCCGAGGTTCGCCGAGGCCACCCGAGGTTGATCGAGTGAACTGAAGGTGGTGTGGGACGTGCAACCGTTAGTCGCACGCCGGTCGTTGAATGGAGCGGGTTTGGAGACGCGTACAGAGCGCCGGGCGTCGCGGTGCAGCAGCCCGATGTGGCTGTCCCGTACAGCCGTGTCAGCTGCACGTGGACCAACGCGCGAAACGCGGCGGCGGCGGACGGAAATCCCGCGGTGGACCGCAAACGATCGTGTGCGGTTGTCAGGTGCAGCCGTGCCCGGTGCATCCGGTGCTGATTAGGGTTCGTCGTGCCCGTGCCGTGGTCGGTGGCTGCGACTGTCCGCCAGAATCGCAACCCTGTCCTCACGTAACGTCCCGCACCTCGGCCGTGCGTAGGGTCAGAAGGTAAATAATAACGCGTTGCTGTCCCCATTGTCTCTTTTTCGGCCGTTTCCTATCGGTGTTCTTTTCCTCGCCGCGCGACAATCCCCCGTTCCCTCTACTGAGTACGCACACGTTGCGAACCATTGCGGGTTAAAGGGGTGGAAGGCACGAAGGTCACAGTAACGACGTGTTGATCCTAGAGCTGGGCCTTTGGATATGACGTTAGGATGGGACAAGACGAATTTGGATGATTTGGATTGTTGTCATTGTTGGTTGCGTCGATAATGAGGGATGGTGCTGATTTAACCGGGTACTGGGACAGTTGTTTGTATAGTGTGTATAGAGGACGAAGTCAATTGACTGTGCTTTATTCGACCAGTCGAGTCAGTATAAACAATGGGAGGTGATGACTGTTTAAATGGGACAGACTGTTAACAGGCCGTAGCTGGGTTTAGCACGCGGATGTTTTGGTTATTTTTATTGACCCGTTTTGTTGCATGGATCATAGAGTGTTATACGGTTTGTTGGAGGCTTGTAACTTGCTGGTGGATAGTGAAAACCTCAAAGAAAGTCGAAACGGTTTTCTTTGTTTTTTTATCGAAATATTCCAATGTTAAACTGTGCCATAACATTTGTGGTAGCGGTTGGTAGCATTACTATACGTTTCCCTCTGGGGGTTGCTCCAGATGGATAATACGCATTGTGAATTGTATCTCTACTAGTATTCGTGGTTGACTCATCTTCCGCTTAACAGGTTTTGTGCACAGTGTGTCATCGAACTGTAGATGCATTTCTACATGACGTAATTCTCCATAAAAACCTAAATTGAAACTGTCGATAACATTTTTTTCATATGATGCGTCGTCCCTGATGAATTTAAGTTCAACACTTGGGTGAGCTCGCGTGATCTCAGTTACAGCTAACAGTGGTCCGACCATTATTCGTTGTTTCTACTTGGATGAAACATTGATCATGGTATAGGTATTATAATTAATGTTTCATTGATCTCTATGTTCTCCAACATTCAGTATATATCAAACTAGTTTCGAAAACGAAGTGTACCACTGTTAATGTTTATGTGCATTAACGCCAGTGGAAATAGGCGGTAATGGCCAGACACGCTAAATGAACGCTTCGGTGCAAACGTACCAGATGAATGTTCAGCATCGATTTATTCCAAAATAAACCTTCACACGAACAAATTTTATGGTATATTTTCCATTTATTTTTTTTTATGTGAAATCATTTCTTTATTTATGTAATTAATATCGATTCGATGATACCATGCATTATTTCAAATCTTCATTTGGAATACGTTAAAATTTGTTATCTTCTCTTTAAGTACTTTAAGTGACTATATGGAATTCTGAATGGTTTACCTTTTCTAATTAATATTATTATTTGTAGTTCGATAAATTTGTCTCGTTAATGAGAAAAAATTGTACGCCCCCTAAATCACAAGGTAATGTGAAACTTTTGATTGACAGTGCGCGAGACTCTGTTCTGCAGGTTTACTTTGATAAATGTGTTGTTGCATTAAGGGTTAACGACACGCTCCGATGACGCGCTACAGTAATACCAGATAAGTCTGGGATCTTAATCTGTAAATGCGAGGGGAATGTTTCGTGTAATTAATTTTAATGAGATCTAGTGGTATCAATATTGAATCAATTAATATGCAGTCGAGTGAGGTATATAAACACAGAGTTAAAGAAGAATAATAAAGTGAATTATTCAAAGGTGTATACGATATTTAAATGTCTGCTAATAATTTAGTGTTGTTGCTATACCAAGTAGAACTAACTTTAACGGGTAAATTGACCCGACGAATTTCTTAACTCCTGAATCAGCAATGAGGGTTAAGGGTACAGTATTCAGGGGTTGTATGTACTTCACTGAAATTACTTGGGTTACCTCAGCCCGTTGGAGTTACAAGATGGGTAAACTTGATTTTACGTAGATTTAAAGTACGAATGGTAATACAATTATTTATTTATAAAAGTGAATCAAATTCGGAGTGCACGAGTTGGAATAATCAATTGTTCTTAAATATTAGGTTAATATTTCTAGTAGTATCTGCAAACGTAATATACATATATTTATAAATTCCGCTGTTACCTAGATGTGGAATTTAGATTGTTAATTTCACCTCAAATTACCAATTCCAGGTATTCATGGTCTCATGATTTATTTTTAAGTAAATGCAAATTACGCTTGAAACATATAATATCAGAAATTAATTTTGTCCCGCGCGTTCGAATCGTTGTCGAAGCGAAAAATCGATTAGCACGGGTACATTTTTCGTGTAATATGAAAGTTGAGTACATTAATGTATTTAGAATGTGCTTGCTTTTAGGATCGGCCGCCGTGAATGCAATTTAAGGTCCAGTAATATTGTCGAACATTTTTAATAGATGTACCTATTGATCATAAGTTGTTCAAATTAACATCGTAATTACTGTGCATAATTTTACAAAGTTTGTACACATATTAAATTGCGTCCCGTTAATGACTGCATAGGGAAAAATTATTTAATCCAATTTCTTTTTTTTTCTTATGGAAAATGCAACTCTTTTCAGCAGCCACGTGACATTAAGTAACAGTATGTTATTCATGAAAAGGGTGTACATGTCACGGAAGAATTAAAAATATAATTAAAATTTAAATCTCATTATCGTCGTTTTATGCAGAATGCATTTTTGTAATATTTCTCGACCTAGATACGCTTCTGAACAAACGATAAGAGATAATATATGCTTCAATGTATGTGCTTTTGATAGTTCATTATGTTACCTGGGATACAGCGAGTAACTTTCAACCATTATAATGCCCCATTTTTCCCTTGTTTTATATCCTACTTTGACGTTAACGTCTTAAACGTTATGAACGCCCGAGTGTTTAACACGGGAACGGGAACGTGGATGAAAATGTTTCTCCTCTTTTGTTCTCCAAACTTCTACCTCCACATATCCAATAATGGAACATTAAATAATTCCGCCAATATTACATTATCACTTAATTTATTATTAGTGTTAGATACTATTAGTTAGATAGATATTAGTGCTTACAATGACAGTAAAATAAAAAACCCAATTTTCAATTTTTATGAAACTTATATGGGAGATAGCTCTCAAAAAATATTTCACGCGAATTTTTTTTATCGTCCATCGTCCGTTTTAAGAGGTGTGATAACAGTCTCCAAAGTTGGGAGATGAAAATATATTTTTTGGAATATTATGTCAGAGTCAGATCCAGATGGACCACAATACATGTGAATAGAATCCAGCCGGGTACGAGATATTTTTGATTAAAGCAACGGTCGATGGTAGGATTTATCTAGACCAAGATGGGGATGGGTAACTTAGAGATTAGCTGCCAGCAACAGAAAGCATTGCGATCCAAGAAGATTCAGCGGGATACGATATGATCTGAGTGTCCACGATACCATACGGAGCTCACCAGGAGACATTCGAAGTCGGATAAGACAAATTAGAACTTGTTGAGCTCAAAGGATCCCCGTACGGTTACCGATCATATTCGATCAGAATGATTTTGGTGCGCAGCTCTCTGTTCTGGACTGTGTGAACTAACCCCATCAATTTTCCGGCTTGGGTCATGATGTCGATGACCTTCGTATAATGGAACCCACTCCCCCTGGTTCTGACAACTAACAGCCGGGTCCTAATCAGGCTTACGTTTCTGTGTGTTGGAGTTTAGTCATGCTTATTAGGCTGACAATGAGACTGGATTCAATTGTGTTTCCATGGTCCTGCACACGTCTCTCGGTGTTCCGTGTGACTTTAGTTTACCGCGATCTGAATTGGATGTTACAATCAGATACAATGATATTAATATCGGGTTTGTTGTTGTTTTCTCGACTTTATCGATTGTCGGTCTGTTTTAATGTAGGATTTAGTAGAAACCTTGAAATTCGGTTTGAATTATTAATATTTACTACAGTTCTCGTTAAATTTATGGTACAACATATTTTTGTTTGACACATTCGGGACGGGTCGTAATCATTTCTAAGACCACATGGCCTGGAGAAATGAATTTTTCTTTTTGTATGTTTTTAGTATCAATATGCCAATATGTCTCTACACAAGGGTTACATGCGTGAAAGATCCGAACCCCTGTTGTTTTTACGAAGTCACTACGGCTCGGAGAGGCATTATACCTGAACTTTTGGCCGGTGGCGTATCTCACTAATGAAAACAAATCATCCCCAATGTCTCCAGATGCGATTGTCCGGAACGACCTTGCCGACACACGGCCTACAATGGCAGTACCCGTCGTCGAGTAACGGCGCAACCTCCCTCGCCTACATTTCCTCCGCCGTGTCAGTCGAACCACCACCAGCAACAGCAACAGCAGCAGCCATGCGAGTGCGCCGAAAGAATAAGTTGCACCCACACGGCCGCGGTCGTCGACGAAAGGGCTGGCGAGTGCGAGTGCGAGGAGGAGGTGAAACCGTGCTCGCACACCGTCAAGCAACATCGCTCGCGACGCACGTGCGACTGCAGCGGCAGTGGCTCTCAGCCGTGCAGCCATAAGCCGCAACACGAGGGTCGTATAAAGCGCGTCAAGTGCCGTGTGAGACGTGCCGGTTGCGCGATGGCCAGGTGCACCGCGGAACTCGCGATGCTTCATCTGCATTGGGGCCTGGCGACCGAGTGCGCGCCGTGCAGGCCGCGCGCGTTCACGCGACGTCTGTGCAGACGTCAGCAGAGCGACAACGAGCTCTACAGGAGCAACAGCTTCAAGTTCGAGCGGTTCGAGAGGACCAAGGACGAGTGCGTGACACCGTTACGGAAACAGGTAAGTGTAATCAGGGATTGTAATTCTGGTGAATCGTGACGAATAGAATATCGTAGGTATCTTTGTGAATATTTCTGCGAATATAATAAAGTAAACGGGAAATCGGTCGCAAAGCCTGTAATATATCTTTATTCAAATATACGAGAATACTCTTTTTTTTTTTAAAAAAAGTCTCGCAACTGATTTCCAGTTTAGTTATTGTATTCCCAGAAAAAATTCACGAAGGTAGCCTATTTTCAGGTGGTCAGGGTGGACTCCAACCCCTTAAGTGAACATCGTTCAGGTATCAATAACTGTAAGAAATTCTCTAGGCAATTGATAAATTGTTCAATTGACAATCTCCCTACAGAAATCTGTAAATTAATTTGGCACTGATAGTTTAAATAGATTATAATCAAGTGGCAGATAAATGTACCTAACTTTTGAACTCACTCCTCGCGTGTTCACACTCATTCATTATAAGTACATTTGAGTTGCCTGTTTGCTCTCGACCCCGTCCATAAACACTTCATACTCTCTCCAGGATCTCTGAATTCACCGACTTTTTAAAAACTGACTCACATTGCGCTCAGCCACCACTTCAGAACTCTCGCTCTTCAATGGGCTCATACTACCCAGCGACCACGTAGCCGCTTTAATGCACGCGCATGTTTCCTAGACAGTTAGGTTGAGTTTTAAATGAGGTTTAGCATATTGATAGAGTTTGAAATTCTTAAGCCAATGATATTTGTTTCAATCGTATATGGCCATTAATTTACGAAATATTTAATGTTTAGTGTCGATGAGCCTTCGAGTACTTATGAGCAGACAATTTTTATTGATCCAATATCACGTCTTACAACGCTACCGTGCCGTACCATTACCGGTCATACGTCCCGAGCCTTTGTTGATTAAAGTAGCTTTATTAGGCGAATACCAGGTGGGGAGGGGCCAGTTCACTCGCGCCAGGGCTCTGCAGAAGGCAGTAGCGCGACAACGAGTTCTACTTCGGGAACGGCTTTAAGTTTGAGCGCTTTGAGAGAAGCGGAGTCGAGTATGGTGTTCCACTTAGCATCTAGACGAGTCCTTGCGGTGAACGCTTTGCTGCCGATGGCGTGCATACATTCTTTTGTCCGTGTACCGTTGCGC
Source organism: Dufourea novaeangliae (assembly GCF_001272555.1). NCBI lineage: Eukaryota > Metazoa > Arthropoda > Insecta > Hymenoptera > Halictidae > Dufourea > Dufourea novaeangliae. Next base: position 163,770 of record NW_015374178.1, on the reverse strand, counting down.
TTTGTTCGTATTGCAAAAAAAGGAGCAGAAACTACTGAACATTCGTTGGTAATTAGAATTACGGTAATTAAAATGTATGAATTATTCTTTCTAGGGATCACCTGTTTGTGTAGGTATTACTCGAACACGACGTGTTCGTAATGTATAGTTATCTGATTCGTCAGTGGTTACAAAAAGTTTTCGAGATTTTTTCGATCATTGTTTACGAACAGTATTTATGAACTGGTTGGCGGTGTTTACGCATCTTTAGACTGGTAGGAAGTAAATGTCCGTGTATGAACGTGTTGAACATTCTAATAGAATTGCACAATATGTGGAATTTCCTTAGATTGCAGTTTGCAGAATGAAACTGAACTGTAGTGAGTAAAATTTTAATCGGTCTATGCAAATTACAGAGAATTACCGCACTACAGTCGTGAATGGTGGTGGGCCATTCATTTCCCACCAACCTAATATTACAACAGATGCTTTGGTCACTTTTACGGTGAAATGAGCTCCGCGCAAGAGAAAATGGTGGGAATACCGAAAATTTATTATACCGTTAATTAAAATTTAAGATTACTGTTTCAAATGGGTTATATGCACTTGAATACGATTGGGCCGAGCCTCGTCTTTTCACTAGTTAGTTTTTGAACACATATTTTGGGGTACTAAAATTTCAAAAATATCAATAAGCGGTGTTAACCCCAGAATGACTTCAATTTTCTGGCGTCAGTAAACACCTTAGAAAATAAGAACTGCACAGTCTGATTTCTATTAAAAAAAAAATTAAGGAAGGTAGAGAAAAGCTGAATGTTCCAATGTTTATTTTCACGTCTATAAACAAGATTCAAATTTTGCGGGCTCGCCAGTAACCCCAATGGTGGCGTTCCAGAGTTAATCACTTTAGTCTATGAACAGCTCAGTAAGTGGAGTTAGTTACGTTCACCTGTAAACGGCTCACCTGTGAAATTTCTTATTTTCTTAAACAAAATTCGAAACACGTTGCATCTGTTTTCGCCTGTATCCGTGACGCGACTACCTTAAAGATTTTTCTGTTCCCACGACCCTGCTTTCTGCTCTACGAAATCGTAGCTTTATCTACGAATCTCGTTTTCGTCGTTCGCGCGCGAAATTCCTCGGGTCCGAGGTTCTTCAAGCGGCGACCTGGCGAACGTGTCGCGTATTACGGGGAACTATTTGGTCGGTTATTGCAAAAAATGTGTCTCGCAAGCCGGGGCTGACCGCGGCGAAAATTGCACCTGCGATGCCGTGTCAGATAAGACGGTCTCAGGGATTCATCCCCCGGCGAAGAGAATTTAAATTGAAGCAAGATGGAGTTACCGGCAAGTTCGTGAATACGAAACAGTCGAAGCGTGCCGCTTTTGTGATATTCGCCCAACGAGGAAGTTTCTTAAATGAATTTCAACGGCGCGACGGCGTGGCGGGGCGGGACAACGACGCCCGAAATTTCCGGCGGGATGTAGGTTACAGAGTAATACGCGCGATAAAATATTTTCAGCGTTACATCTGCCCCTTATTGGATAATAACGCACGTGTAATACGAAACTTCATTTCTGGGAGATGGGTGAATGAATTCTGAAAATTCTCGTGGGAACGTTGAAGATCGTTAAAGTGATTAGAACGGTGAAAGTTATGCTGTCGATTGACGATCATTGCGTACGGTTAACATACCTTTGAGTTGTTAAATAGGTGGGGAAATGAAACATTTTCTTGCATATGCAGAATTATTGTTGATTAAAAATTCAACATATACATTTTATTATGTGTTATTTCCTGTGGGCAAGATTGTCTGTTGGATAGTGGTTCGTTTCCAGGCTGGAAATGTTTAAGTAGTATAAGCGAGTTTGGTCAGACGCTAGGGATCGGACTATAAATGCAGAGTATACAGAACAAAATTAAACTTTGAATATAAGGTTGTTATTACTTTACGGTTTTTCCATTTACATATGTATTTCATTTATAACATATATATATATATATATATATATATATATATACAATATTTTTTTAACAATTTCATTAAATTTCAAGCGACAGCCGTTCCCACAGATTCATATTTCGGGTTAGATTTAATAATAGCAGACTCATATCTTATGGAATTTCGCTCTTTACGCCACGCATCATATTACAGTATTTCATTTTTATTTCTTTTTCGTACGTTTCAAGATTTCTAATTATGTACTATTATTAGACTGCGGATTTCTATACAAAATGGCATTTTCTACAGCAATTTTTTACGACAACAGTAAAGGTAGGAATTTATTTTTTCTCTTAAATATCCTATTGAGTTCAGAATACAATAGAAAACACATTGCGTCTGATGAAATTTTGTTCTCTTTTGTATTACACAAAGCCATATTGGTTATAAATGCATAAAATCCGCAGTCTAATTATTATATAAAAGTATTGTATTAAAAGATGGATATCGTTATATATTTCGTTCTACATTTTCCAGTAACGAATGTACACGGAAAAAAATCAAATACTCTTTTTTTCGAGGGTGTCGGTGTCTGAAAAATTACTCAACAGCCATGGAGCGTACGGTGCACTGTAAATGCGATCGGCGTTCGCGATACCAGCGAATGGGACGAAAGGTGACAGATAGGTTGAACGATTATCGGAGAATTTCCCTTTTTTCGTGCTTCATACGCTTCCCTTTTTCAATGTTTTCGATTCCACTGGCGATGCATCTCACGATCTCGACACTGGCTTTGTAACGATTCGGAAAATTGATATTGCACTACAAAATATAAATTTCGCGTTGTCGCTCTGTCTAAATATAAGATATTTATTGCAAACGTAAAATCGAACTAGGGATCTTGTTACGTCCGTGTATAACAGAAAATTAACGCTTCGAATCAATCTGGTAATCCCGAAATGCAAAATTCGTAAAGTTTTATGGCTGAATAACGTTAATGGCACGTTTATATTTCACGAAAAATCATACTAACATACTTTCGATAGATCTTACATTAGGTTAGAAAAACGCCAGGTAAATAGAAATTTTCTTTCTCTATGGGATTTCAAGGTGTCAAGAATATAAAATAAATGAATTATTAAAGTTGATCAGAATTCCTAGCCAAGGAGCAACTGGTTTATCCGTAAAACTCAATAATACATATTCAATTACGCAAGAACTTCAGCGTTTATATTGAACGAACCACTCTGAAGATTTTTCTTTGAGGCGGATGGTTAAAGGAGAATACAAAACGAGAAAAATTATAGGAAACACTGTGTCGCACGTAATCTTCTTGTCGAGAGAGGGTCGTTTGAATCCATTTGGCAGTCGCCTTACAGCCGCGGCACCGAAGGACATTTCTTTCCTTCGTGTAAGCATTTGCATTTGACTCGGACCTCTGCGAGGATGACAACCGCCTATACATATATCACGGGCGAAGCTTTTCAACCAATTTCTGCGTGGGTGAATGGCCCTCCGTGGCGCGTTAATGCATACTTACGATAGAATTTTTTATTCCATCCACTGGATGGGATGCTCGAGTACGAGGAACGTTTAACGAGACGATGCGGTGCTAACTTACGGTGCTAATTAACCGTGTACTCTGCATGTATTTTTCTGTATTAAAGTGTACCTTTTCGCAGAACTCTATGGGAAAATGTACAGTGTATTCGAAGAGTTTCGGGAGAGAATTGCAGTCATCAGGTTCAACTACGTGGAAAAAGTACATGAGACAATTAAAACAATTTTCATTTATTTTTCCATTCTTTCAGAACTTTTCATTTATTTTTGTATAATCCTTAGACAACATCTTAAACTTTCATTTGTTAAAAATGGAAAACAAGCAATATTTAATCGCTAAAGAAACATGGTACCTTTTGTATCATTTTTGTTTTGTTAATGTTATAGAATTGTTGAATGTATTTTATTTATAGAGAATTTGTGTATTTTTTTAAGTGGTTCGTATGAAATTTTGGACATTTGTGTGCACAGTAGATAATTTGAAACTTTTTTTTAATGTCTCATATCCGAGGGAAATCTTTCGATGGAAAACGGTTATTGATTACTCGAGAAGTATCTTCAGCATGGAATAAATTAATCAAAGAAAATTTCCGCGTATAGCTTCTTACGTAAATTTTTAAACACCGTAGCTAGAAATGGTACTTTAGTACTGCATTATTAATGGGATCTGATGTATAACTGACCTGACCCCTTATTGGTTGGGTAAAGTCGGTGCACGTTCTTAAAATTGGAATGTATAATGTAATAGAGGAAACGTAATATTCGGATTGAGAGATTTATTCTCTGTGTAGCTGACATTCGGTTTGCTCTGAGAATATTATTAACGATTTATTAGTAACATTGGCGGTTTCAGGTTTCTCTAGTATCAACGTAGTTAATATTTTATTGAGCATTATCTCATATTATTTCAAAAGATCTTATCTAGACAGAGGGTGTCCTGGATTTTTCCTTCAAATCTCAGTTCCAGTATGATCTTTAAGAAAGAATTAAAAAATTCTTTTTAAAATTATTCCCATGCGAAACAATCATTCACACTCGCAGTGCATTCCAAAAACAATTTAAACTAGTGATAACGGACCAATTAACGATGTCGTATTCCGGTGGAGTTAATTGCGCGTCTCATTAACCTTCATTTTTCGAACCGGCCCGAACGGAATCCACGTATACGCGCGCTTCGTTAGCGTGACATAGCATTGTACGAAATTCATTAAGCTCTTCCCGGGCACGCAGTAATTAATTAAGATAGGGCATACCACGGCCGCTAGGTGAACCGACAGAAACCATCCAGCCGTTGCCCCGTCGTGAAAATAATCTAGTTACAACGTTGCAACGAAATTATCGTCGCTGCCGTCGCGAAATAAATTCAACCGTGCCGTCGTTTGTCGCGCGTGATGTGTATTAATGCAATACATATATTGTACGTGACGTTGGCACCTTCGCCGTTCCTCCGGTACGAAGAAGGTTCGATTATGTTGCACACAGAGTGTAATTACGGTCTCGCGTGCCCCAGTTTAACGGGCGATTCTGATAATAGGAATTTCAAGCATAGTTTAAAATACTCTTTTCAGTACAATTTTCGTAGGATGGTAGAGTAAAGATCATATTTACAAATTTATGCTTGTAAGTTATTTTCATAAAAATAATTGAAAAATATAAAAGCTTTTTTACTGCTCCATCTGGTGGTCGCGTTTTCGATCCGCCATTTTCATTTTAATTTATTACTTTTCTTTTGTTAATAATATTGAATGATAATTCAATTGAATAATATTGTATGATTGAACTGAAATTCTGTTGGAGTATACATAAGGAAAACTTACTTTTTGCAATACAATACACATATAATTTTAAACATACACCCACGAGCAAACTCAGCTTCCACTAGGGAAGTTTAAGACGAGAAGTCTTGAAAGCTTGTTATCCACATCGCATCGAATCCATTGAAAGAGATCGAATGTCCCGGAAGCATTGCAAAAGATTCTTTTATGATCCGAATAGATCGGTCAACGTAGAAATTTTCCCACTAAAATCTTCGGGTTCTAGTTTTGGTTCCGTTTTTCCTTAGAAAATATCCGCCAGGTTTTCCTGTCACGAGTTATAATTCATTATTTATTTAAAACAGGAACAAAACGTGTGCATTAGGGGGTTCCAGGTGTCACCGGAAGTGAGAGCAACATGTGAACGTCATGGTGCTATTGATTTTGCTGTACCAACTGACCCGTTATTTCGTTCTCTTTATCGCTTCTCTTATGAAATTCAACTGAAAATCAGCCTCCAATTTTGAAACGATAATTAACGTTTAACGTGATAAAGGTATTTTTGCGACCGTTCACAACGGTATATAGTCCTGTCACAGCAAAATATTCATTATCATACACTTCTACCTTTGCGTATTAATTATGAGTATTCCATACGTATTGTTAATGATTATTTGGAAAATTGGTTACGGTCCAGATGACACGAAAATTCCATTTGGTCCAGACTCATGTTGATCGCGAGCACCAAAATGAAAGTTTGGACAAACCGAAAAGCAAAAGACGACCAATTCACTTCCCGGATAGCTTTTCCCTTTTCTGAAGAGGTCATTACTCGAAGTGGCCTCAAGCAGTTCCGCGTTATACATCGCTGCCACGATAGCGAGGAGACGCGTAATATTATTTATTAACAAAACCCTACAAATTTTCACTTCCCACCGTTTTAGCTTCAAAGCATAGGCAAACTGTTCTTTTTTTAACAATTTAATTTATAAAATTAAAGTACAAATAAGATCACCTGCTTCAACATTGAAGACAATACTTTGCTTTTATCGAACAGAATTATGCCCTTAGATATTGTTACTTTTCACTATGTATTATTAGAGAATTGAGATACTTAAAAATAATTAATCTATTGAAGTTGAGGGGTATCAGTTCGAGCCCTATAGCTTCCAGATAGTAATTCCAATCGGAAGATGGTGTGTGTAATTTCCAACTTAGAATATTTTTCTATTAAATGTAAAAAAAATATAGATTACGAACCTGAATCTAGTGTACCTGTATTTAAAGTAGTGTGTACGTATCGGAGGTTTTAAACCATTGCATGAAGGAGTCCCCATGCCTCTGTTATTCAGCTTGCATGCGAAAATGTGAGTTTCGGAACAAAAATTTCGGGCAAAATCGATATACGGCCGAATTAACAAGTAGAAACGTAGATCAGAGTTTCCCGTATTCGCGACCGGTCGTATCCCGAGCACGCATTCATTTTCGTCGGCTGTAACGTGAATTTAAATCGTATCCTTGTGAAACGCCGCGCTACCCGATGGAAATATTTAACAAAGAGAACGCTGCCTGTCGCGCTGTTCGACATGAAATTTTCCGTTTATTTTTATAATCCGTTTATTTATATTATCGATACTAATCGGTATGAAAATGTACCAGCTTGGAAATAATATTTTTTCAAGGCACCGAGTTTCAATACTTGTCCAATAATCCTTTGAAAACCGGTTAAATAGAAAATGAAGTCGCCATTAATGAGTTAAGTTTGATATTTTAATATTTCGTACACAAGTGCAGGAGTACCTTCCACTCGAGAATAATTCTCTTTTTATGGAATAATAATTACCAAACTGTAATTGAAATTACGGATTAACTATCATAGAAATATCGTACGAGGGAAATGAAGTGATCCATTGAAATTCTTGGTAATAAAATTTATTTAAATCGAAATTAGTTATAAAAATTTATTCTCCAATTTTCAATACCGATAATCATGTACAAATTACGGGTGCGAATAATAAAGCATTCACCGTGTAGACACATTAAATAAACATATTTAAATAATATGTATAGAAAATGTAGTCTTCAAGAACACTGTATAAATTCACAAAAAGTCGTCGATCGGTCAATAGTCCTGGCTTAAACTGCATGCTGTTTGATCCAGTCCAAGTAAGACGTGACTCGCGTGTAAACAGTGGGATACCTTTGAAGTGCGCATCCCATTGACCAGGAGACGATACCAACGATCTTTCCGTTGACAGTAAGGGGGCCGCCAGAGTCACCCTATGGGAAAACATTAATTGTCGATCAGATTCCGAGAGTTGTTTGAATAATTTGTCTTTTGTAAGTACAACTTTCAATAATGTATAATTTTTTTGTAACGAAGATTAGTATCCGTGATTGAAGTTTTTGAAAATAAAGTAATTGAAAATAATTATCTGAAAATTACTCGATAGAATGCACAGAGCACTGAAATAGAACAGAATTTGCATCACTCTGTCAAGGATTCTTTTAAGTTCCAAATGCAGCAAAGGACTGATTGAATTTCATTAAATTTTCCAATATAGTAAATTTTCGACAATCAGACGCGCTATAAATGCATAATAATCTGCAGTGTATTACTCACGTTGCATGCTCCTTTCTCGACCGATGGATCGTTAGCACAGATATGGGATTCGAAGATTTTCTGGCCGATAGATGTGTACACCTTTTTGCAGGCTTCTTGGTCGGCTATCTGGATCTTTGCCTTTTGCAGTATCTTTGGGAGCGAGCCGCCAGACTGTATTACGAATAATCACCGTGAGAATATAGTCACATTAATATTACAAATAACGTAGAGGAGGAAGTGGTTAGTAGATATACCAGGCGACGAAGGAAAGGGAGCAAATAAAAATGAAACTTACCCTGAGTCTTCCCCAGCCCGACACCCATGCGACAGCATTAGCAGGCACTGCTTCATTTGCCTTTGGCATCGGAACAGAGGCTATTCGTTGACTCGTCACGAAGGGCGTTTTTACCTGTAAAATTAATTTTATTTTTTCATTTTGAACACTCATTATATTCAGTATTACTGCACTAGTACAGTAAAACCTCGATGAGTGTTCGAAAGTCTTCGGTATTGACAAGAAGGGGTCTCAGATGTAACACTGGCTTTTTAATGAGGTTCAGCACAATGATAGAGCCTGGAATTCTGAAGTCAATGATATTTGTTTCAGCCATATATAGCCATTGGTTTATGAACACTTATCGAGGATATTTACTGTATAACTGCATCTAATACGATGAGTGTTGTTTAAACGTAGGAATAATGATTTACCTTGATCAGAGCTATGTCATTATTCCAAGAATTGGACGGTTGGTACTGTTCGTGGATGATAATCTTCTCGACCTCGTGGACCGACGCGCGGTTATCCAAGTTCACGGTGCCGGCAACGATTTCCATCCTTTCGGGTGTTTGACTGTTAACAATATGATTAGGGTATAAAATATTGTCCTGTGGCTAGGTAATTATCGGGCATTCCGGTTGATGGGAAATTGCGGAACTTACCTCTGGACGCAGTGAGCCGCTGTGAGAACATACTGTGAATTGAGCACTGATCCGCCACAGAAATGACGGTTACCTGGTGTCGTTTGGAGAGATACCTAAATCGTAAGAAACGATATTATTCTAATGGGTTAACGATTACCAGATTGTGCATTCTGTGCATATATAGCATACCCAAGTGTATAAAGCCGTATAAAATTCTGAATTTGAAAGGGTAATGGAATTTTTATTTTATTTTCATATGATAAAAGTCTTAATAGAACCTGATGAAGTTGTTTCATCTCACCCCAAAGATGGGTTTACAAAAATGAGAATTCTTATGAACGTTCGCGACCTAGTCATCACTTCACGAACTACATTTCCGTCATTTGAAATTTGCATAGCTAATTATCGTCTTTTTATTTGACACTTCCACTTTTAAAAATATGTTCCTTTTACCTGATATGGAATTTCACCGAGCTTAGCGTCTTCACCGTTTACGATTCGGGGGTCAAAGTTGAACGTTACGCCGGCTGTAATTTTGACAAAATACTCTCGTTACAATCTGACCATTATAATTGAAATATTATAACAATAAATCAAGCAATAATTTAAAAACGGCCGAATTCGTAATTCCATTTTGACAAAACAGAAGATTGGAAACACATTTAGAGTCTAAAATGTATTGCCGCTACATTGGAACTATAGTGAATTATTTATTGTAATTGAAATTCATGCAGTCCAGAAAATTATTGTGTATACGAGAGTAGATGATGGTAAAAACTTACCATTAGCGACTGCCAACACCGCAAACAGCGAAAATACTGCTAGAGCCATCTTGTCTGTGCCGATGCCAGAAAGAAGTGAAACAAATCCAGAGGAGACTACGAAGTAATTTCAGTTTGGACCTTGTATATATATCTGTTGATTATCATCTATGAAGCGTTGAAAAAATTGTTATCACGATTGTGATTTAGATTAACCTTTTTTCCTCGATACGTGTTGATATTTACGTAGTTTTATCACGGTGAATTATCATCGATAAGCGGTAATACTTCCGTCAGGGAAGATTGCTTGTTCCAGCTGATTGAACTGTGAATGATCGATGACTCGTTAAACCTCAGATTTTTATTTCTTAATGACCGTATTGCGGTTTTATTTTTCTTGTACGATCAGATAGTATCATTATTTCATACTGACATGTCTCTTTAGTTATTGAATGATTGTATACTTTATAGGGGCAATTTTTCAGATATATGTAAATAACTGGTAAAGAAATAAAAAGGACCAACATAGGGTTTTTGTTCAACTCGACTAAAATGTCTCCAAAACGAAGCTTATAAAGTCAAAAATTATAAAAGGAAAGTTATTTATATCCATTTTCAGTGCTATTTATGATGGACTTTGACGCCATTTTTCTGACCGATACTAAATTTTCCGGTCGAGTAACACTTATTTCAGTTCCTAGGAGGTTAAGTCCTCTAATTCCCAGTCACTATTTTGTCAAAACTAAGCTAACGTCTGGGTAATTTTCTTTGTAAGTACATATTTCAGTGTCAAGAATACATCGAGTGTCTAAATCTTGCGTATCATGCAGTACTTCTCATTACGTTATCAACAAGTATAAAAAAACGTGATCGCTCACAACTTAATCAAAAGTAGCGAACGATTAACAAATCATTTTTATCATTCGCAAGCTTGTTCAATCAGTCTCGTGCCACTTGTGCAGATATTACACTTTCTTTAATTTGATTACTATCTTGATATCTAGCGATAGATACAGTCCTCCATACTTGCAACTTTTGTCTTACTATGTTATAGGGATCTTAATAATGATGATATTTTTTCAAATGGAAAGATTCGTTTTATTTTTCTGTTTATATAATGTTTGATACATTTTATACATTAAGATCGTGTATTTACAGTATAATGACTCTAAATATATTATAGTCCAAGATAATATATAATCCAATTATATATAATTTTTATGTATCTTGGACATATATTTGTATATTATACCCTATACAAGCTCTACCATTATAGAAACCGAAAAAATACCGGTATTTATTTCGGTTTTCGGTAATACATACATATCGGTTCCGGTGTAGCTTTGATACCATAATACCGGTATCAAAATCGTACCGGTTTAAGTCCCTGCATATAGGTGGTATTATATTATTTTTTCTACGTATAAACTATAGTTTAAAACAATGTAATGATTTTTGTTAAGTATAAAATATAAAGTACATTTTGACTATTATATTATACTTTATGTTTCTATCTGTATTACATTCTAATATCATAGTATTTCTGGGACTCTAAACGCAATTCGAAACGATGTCCATATTAGTAGCATAGAATATCATCAAAATTAAAACAAAACAGGTTGTAGTAACAATTTTCCGAGAACGTCTTCACTCACTATACTCGACGGGAATATTCTTTAGGGAATTATAAAGGACACAGTTTAAGTTATATCGGTTATTTATTAATATACGCAATAAATATAAATTTTCAGTTTCTTTTTTTTAGAAATTGTTAATGTACAAAAGCGTCGAAATACATCAATTATGGCAAGAAGTTCGACAATTCTGATTCCAATCTGTTATTTTTTCCAACTTTTGATCTTCAGTTCGAGACCGATTTGCTCGATTTACACCGCTGTGGATTTAATCCAGTTAAGATGGGCGGACACACGAGTGTAGACAGTGGGGTAGTCGGTCATGGCACAACCCATAGCCCACGAGACAAGACCCACGATTTTTCCATTCACGGTCAATGGGCCGCCAGAGTCACCCTGTAAACAGTATAGTTTCGTGTTTTCTTAATAAATAATAAAATCATCACGATATATTTTATTTCTACAATAGTATGTAATTATAATCGGAAGGCATGATAATGTCATTCGAATGGATTTAATATCATTTGCATGAAACTCACGTGGCAAGATCCTTTCGAAACACTTGGATCGTACGCGCAGATTTGCGACTCGTAGATGTTGTAATTGTGCGGCTTGTATATGTGTTCACAGTATTCTTGGTTCGCGATCAAAATGTTTACGCGTTGCAGGAATACGGTTGTAGGGCCACCTTGCTGTAATAATTAATTTTAATATTTAATAATAAATAATTCGACGAATCGTATTTCTAATAATCAGTCGAAAACTAAATTGACTTCCTTGGTAAAATATCTCAGATAACTTCATCTGCGAATTCGATACAACAAAATCAAATCTCTAAGATAATATCATTTACGATATCAAACGAATCGTTTTTCCAGACAAAGTGAATGAATCGAGAAGTTACAACTTTTCGAGAGGTTATCAAAAATTATTTTATTTACCCTGAGTCTACCCCAACCAGAGACTGTTGCTATGGAATTCGGGTGGATAACCTCGTTTGCGGATGGAAGAGGGACGTAAGATATTTCCTTGGACTTCACGAATGGTCTGTCGACCTACAACAGTAAAGAATAAACAGTTATTTTAACGTATTTCTCGAGTTTAACCCTTAACTAGTAAGGTGAAAATCTTATTACAAATCTTGTTACTTATCACTAGACTGCGGATGCTTATGCAAATATACGTTTTTATTGTCCATTTTACAAAAACTGGCATTAAACAGAAATTCTTTAACCTTATTCAGGATTCTATTAAGTTCCAAACAAAACAAAAACTTCATCAAAATCCATGAAATATTTTTGTATACTGAAATTTAAACAATCACATACGCTATAACTGCATAAAATTCGCAGTCTACTTATCACACACAATTAGTCGTTTTTCTTTCTCACGTAAGGAACATTGAAAGAAACGATCATCCTTTTAAGTAATTGTTGGATAAAAATAAAATATTCTAATGGTTTCGTGAGAACCCACCGTATCGGTTAAGGGTTAATGGTTTGTGAATTGATTTACGTTTAACTACCTTCAGCAACGCGATGTCATTGATCCATGAATCGGCCGAGTTGTACTTCTCGTGAATCTTGATTTTCGTTACGCTGTGAATAGACTTTGGTTCCTTCAAGTTTATTGTGCCAGCGACCACTTGAATCTGCGACTCCGTTTTCCTGTAAAAAGTGAATTCTTTTAGAGTCACCGAGTTTTCTGCTTTGGAACGAAATCGTCTATGCTAAACATCTCGATTGATATATGTATTTACCCTTTGACGCAGTGAGCCGCGGTAATCACGTAATCCTTATTGAGAACCGATCCACCGCAGAAATGGAACGAGCTGCCTTTGTTTTGAAGGGATACCTGGACACGAGAGAGGGCGGTTTTTATTACAAAAATAAAAAAAATAAATAAATATTTATTATAAATGCAACGCAATGTCCGCCATTTTGAGGGAATAACTCATTAATAGTACTCATAACACTTCCAAGCCCTTGTCACACATTGCTCTTTTGTCTTTGTCAAACAATTGCAGATCGCGTTAGGAAAATGCTCTGGCTCACCTGATACGGGATTTCTCCTGCCTTCGCGTCCTCCCCGTTCACGATCCTTGGATCGAACCACGGTATCAGCGCAGCTGTGCAAATAGTTGGGTACACAATAATTAGCAGTGATTGCGGATGAGCCGCAGCGCATTAAGTACATAGAGTCTGATCAGTCTGCATATTAACAACATTTAACATATTGATTGCCAGATGATTATTCGACAAAAGTTGATTATGAATCAAGCCGTTTCTTGAACGGCTAACAAATAAATTAGGATTATTACTTTAAATTGTATGATGGGAATTGTGAGAAAAACGTAGGATGAAGATTCAAAGAGTACTCACCATTGGAAAGGGATAAGAGAGCAAGAACGGATAACGTTGACAGGAACATGTTGCCGTCTATGTGTTTTCCACAGACTGAGCTGAAATCCCCTAGCCGGCAATATATTATATACTCGGCGACCCTGTTTCGAAACTGCAAAAGATTTCTTTGGCCCCACCACTCGAGATTAGATAGAATCTGCAATCTGTGTCGTATCAATACATTTTTCGTGAGTAATCCACATTGCGATGATTAATTACTTTCTGATAACACCTCCGATCGACCAGATATTTGATCGACCCGGACCGTTTCCTTGTTTTTGTTCGATCGTGTTTACAGAAAACATTTTGGGGCACTGATCAGACGCCAGCTGTTTTGGCATCGTGTACGATGCAAGAATCATTCGTTCTATGTGTACATTATTTAAATTCATTTCTTCATATTAAATAATTCGCGTATTAATAATTTGTGGGTTAATGTATTATGTTCGTGTTTTTAATTTCTTTTCATTTGGGACATTTTCAGCCGATGAATGGAAATTAATTAATATATGAAATCGACTGCCAAAGGAGTAAAGAATTAAGAAATGGAGTAATATCTATCATTTTATTAGTTATGTCTGCAATCGTTTCAATGAAAAGCAAGAAGTATATACTGTTTTCTTTGCAGAAACATAAACAAATATGATACATGAGACTAAGACACAATAATTGCACGTATAAAATCGTGACATGTGACATTCATTATTATTGTTTTGTTTGTTAATTTTTATCAGTTTGTGTACGTAAGTAACAAACGTAGTATTACTGTACTACGATGGTTATATCGTAATTTTATCAATTAAGGAAATATTTTTATTAAAATATAATTAGAGTTTTAAAGTAGAAAAATATTTTGAAGTGTTCGATGTTAAATTGTCTTTTAAATAACGATTACTTCGGAGTAATAAGTACGTTACTGTAACAAAAAGTCTAAAAATACTTCAAGTTTATTCTGTCATTTGAATGTATTAATTTTTGTTTATCTTTCGTCTTTTTTTAGAAAGATATTTTTTGACATTACTTAGCCATCACCCATGTCGTGACGCATTGGTGTATGTTTGGATTTTCCGTCTCGTGAGATTTTAATCACACTTGACAAGTACTTGATCAGTAAATAGTGACCCGATAAAAGAGTACCGCGTCGAGTAGTGAGCGTGATTGTCAGAAATATAGTATTATTTATCTTATTTGCTTGTTAGTCTTTATTTATTGCGAACATTTAAGTCTAATACGGTCATATAGGTTCTAACCATACATTTTGTATTTTACAATAAAATGGCTTCTATAAGAAATTAAAAATTGCACCGATTGTAAAGAAACATTTGAGAACGTATTTCCATCCTAGAAGATCTTTTAAAATTTGTATTATTAATTCTACAGTAGTAAATATATAATATTACTGTAGTGTACAAAGTCCGTACAGGAAGTAGCAGTTCTCTGAAGTATGTGTTGTTCATTTCAATATTTATACATTGATATCGTATGTCATGTACTATGACTTTCTTTTTCTCAATACCTGGAAGTGTTGTGTAGAAAAAAGAGGCACTTGTATTAAGTGGCTAATAATTAATTTCCGATTCAGAATATGTAGCGATATAATCTTTTGTACGTCACTCGCTGCGCAATTCAGTAGTTTAGACGAATACGGTGGATTGCTGATAAATTTGAAACACTGATAAACGCCGAGTATCAATCAATGCGGAGCTCTGCTCATTCATATGTTGTCGTTGTGATCCATATATGGATTCCGAAAATAAGGTCAGATTTCTTACTGATTTGATCAATTTCTGTGATTTCAAGGTC
Source organism: Dufourea novaeangliae (assembly GCF_001272555.1). Lineage (NCBI taxonomy): Eukaryota > Metazoa > Arthropoda > Insecta > Hymenoptera > Halictidae > Dufourea > Dufourea novaeangliae. The sequence continues at coordinate 148,409 of NW_015374178.1, read as the reverse complement.
ATCGGTTTTGAGGCCTATGGTTGAATTCTTCCTAAATGCTTAACAAAACTACTGTAATCTCACGAACGATAAATTTTCGTAATTTGTGCACTTTTACCAAACACTTCTTTTGCAATTTAATCAGTTCATTTCTACTGTTATATATAATTTTTGTTTTTATGTTTCTGTGGTGTATCAAACTTTGACTCGTGACCTACAGTTTCGATCATTCGTCAGTATCGAGTTCCACGACGAAATTTTAATTTGCAGAAGTGATTTTTTAAGCTTCAACTTCGAGTGGTAAAAATTATTAAAATTTTTGTGAAACTTCAAGATTTAGATATTTTATAGTTTTTGAGAACCGAAACGTTCGTTGGTTTTGGTGGTCAAAGGATAAACAATGCTCGCGTAAAGATTAGGTAACAATAAACATAATAAAGTGATACGAGCGAAATTTGTCTTCCTTCCAAATATGTAAGAACATAATTTTACCATGTAAACCTGTATCAAACGTGGAGCATAGCCTTTAATCTTCGCCTTTCAGCTATAATCCTCTTTCTCTGAAGATTAGATTTACATCACGTGAAAAAAAATGGTTCGATAAAATGGAACTCCGACTCGTTTGCATTTCCCGGTGTAACACAAAAAATAATGAACTGGAATTTTCAACGATTATGAGTTCATATTGACCCCTTTCGAAACTAATTTTCAATGCCTCGTTAAAGGTACGATTACGCTCCTCGAGGTTAATTCTTTCTCGGACCCAACGTTTCCCCTCCCTTTCATTTGCTCCACCCTTTTCTCCCTTCTAACCTTTGAATTATCCGAAGTATCTCAGCTCTTAAAGTATCGACGTCTACAAAAGCGCAGGCGGAATGAACGATTCAAAGGTTGTCCGAGGAAAACGAGGACTCTTAAACAAAGTGCTCGTGTGAATTATTCGAGGGCGTAGTTTTTCATCGTTTCGAGGGAAAGTCTGGATCTTCGTGGAAACCAGAACGTGAAATGTTATACCGCCGAGACACAGTCTCTCAGATGGTGCTCACGAGATTCCCGGGTTGCCCTAATTCGATGCAGGTCACGTAGAAACAAAATTAAATGGATGTCACAAAAAACATCAAATTCTACAGTATCAGAGTCATGTATATTATATTTATTCTATCTCTTTTTTAAAATTATCTATGTTTACCTAATCTGTCAGAATAGAAGCATTCCGATTGCTCAGTAACCGTGTATATTTTCGTTGCCTACACAAGGGTTAAGGCTGAGCTTTTTAATTTCGAAGACTCGAGTTTTCTACGTCAGTACGTCATAAATACATAAACATCCGTAATCTAGTAATTACCAACAATTCTCGGTAGGAAATCTCGGTGATCGTTTTCGGTTCGACGTATGGCACCGGAAACGGTGGAGCAACACGTGAGTCTCTCTTTCGCTGGAACGAGAGAGAGGCTGGCGTATTGATCCTTACACCACCATCCTGACCTCCTATCCTTTTTCAGCCGGCTGCATTATCCTTCCCTTAATCCACCGTCGGCGAGTGCAATAATTGCATTTAGATTGATCGTATTAACTGTCCGTTTACCTTCGAGTTTAATAGCGAGTCGGTTACGGATTAAAGTGGAGGTGGCTGCGCATTTCGCACGACGGCAGGGGGAGGGGGCGGTCTACCTGGGGGCCATTCACGGCGACTGTTCCCCGGCTCCTTTCAGAGCTTGAAATAACGATCGAGCTGAACGCGGAAAAATTTAGTGCCGCCGCGCGAATAACGCCGAAAATTCACCGAAACTCTTTTATCGGGATCTCGCCCCGATTTCTATGTAGAGCGATTTCGGTGTGCACGTGTGCGTGCGGTGAATTCCGCGGAGACATCGAAAGTAATCTTCTTGCGTTATTAAGGCCGTGACCACGAATTTCCGAGCGTTTGACGTGGTTATACGTGTTAAGTTCTTTATAGATCAATAACACGGATCGGAGACAGGATTTTCTGTGGCATATCCAGTCGATTGTCACTGTCAGTGAGTGTAGTAACTTGATAAAAGTAATATAGAGAAGTTCACTGGATGTTACTCGAGTTCGACAGAGCGTTCTCAATTTGGGGGCAGATTTTTTTTATTGGAGAATGTCGGAGATTTATTGCTCGAGAAGTGAATCAATCATTTTTAGCGGGCAAAGTACAAGTGGATGTTTCATGTTTGATAGAAATGTGATAATTGGAGTGTGGATATTATGCATTGTGAGTGTGTAAAACGTGAAATAATAATATTGATTGTGATTAATGAAATTTCGTTTTTGGTTGTAATCTAATTAAATGTATGGTATAGGAAACAGATTTCGGATTACCTCCTGATTTTTTAGAATGATATAAAATTGTGAATATGTATAAACCTTCACAGATTAGTGATAATACTGAAGATCTGAAGCTTTGATTTCGATTTACAGAATTTCATATTTATGATATTTATATCGATTTCTTTCATAATACTTTGAAGTTATATTTAGAATCAAACAAGTGAAGGATCATTTGTGGGCGAGAAATAACTAATTAAAAAATTAAAAAATCTCTAGTTTGTGTAATAAATTCAAATCTTTTTTATTGATAAAACTTATGACTTTCAAAAGATTGACAGTATTATAATTAAACACAGTTTATGAGAAAATAAGGTACGAAATATGAGTGAGTACAAACTTTTGTAAGTCACTACAGGTATTATTGATGTACAGTGTATACTTAAGTATATGTTTAGTAAGAATACAGATTAAGTATAATTTTCAGAGAATTACTAATAAATTCACAAATCTCAAAAATACTTTTCGGAAATCTTCGAAGAACTATTTTCCTTTAATGAAACTAAATTATTCACAGATCGAAACAATAAATGTTTTTGATAATTATAAATTTCATGAATACATTTTTCAAATCACATTTTTCTAGGAACACTAAATCTGAAATAGAGTAACTTTAGATTTAAAGACCCCTCGTCGTAAAATTCACCAGTATAATACACTTACATTAATTAACTAATTACATGGCTGACAAAACTTTCGCAACAGATACCATTAGCTGTTTTCTCGTCGTCTTTCGTGGGGGAACGCCTCCGTTACATATCTCACGGAGTCGTTGATTATTCTCAAGAACGGGAGAAGTAAAACAAACGCGCGCATTCATCAAGATTGCAAATGACATCGAGTTTCTTAAGGGTAGAAGCATTATTACTTACCAAGTAGTACAAGACCGTGACGCCATTTGCGGTAAACAATACAGACGACGTTTCTGGTTGCAACAAACAACCGAGCGATGCACTCCACGTCTTTTTCCCATTATACCCATACTTCCTCTCGTTAAGGGAAGTTTAACCGGTGTAAATAATGTTCTGCTTTAGCTGTTTGATCCAACTTCTCTAAATGATATTTACTTCCGCCGAACTTGTAATCCAGTTACTCGTTTTATAGTCTGTTACATCGTATAAATAGGTTTCTGTATTACAACTAAGAATCGAACTTCTTTCCGAAAGTTACATTCGTTAAATGAGTCACATTTTACCGACACTATTTGTAATTTAATATTATTGGTATCCAGTAATATAATGTAGGACTATATTAATAATACAATATAATAGGTAATCATCAATGAGTGTTCAAATGCTCCTCGGTATTGAACTGTAAAATGTATATAACTAACATAAATCTTCGATATGTATTTATTTAATGTTTATTATAGCCTCAGATTAAAAAGTTTAAAAAACGAATTGACGTGTGTCTGGTTACGTACTGCCTATTTCACTATGGCGCGTAAATTCAGTCAATCTCCTAATGCCTCGTCACATTTATCTCATACTGGACCAGTGTCCCAATTCTTATGAATGGTAGAGTGTATTGCAGGTGCGTATCTCGTCGAAACTGCAAACACTATTGCGGACTCAATCTCCAGGTCCACACGGGCATGATAAACACGTATGAACGTTGGAGTATCTGGGCTTTGTCAAAAGAGCCGTCCACGAATGTATGTATATTCGGTGGAAGAGTGGTTAACCGATCGTGCAAAGCGTTGCGGATGCCTGTTTCGACGATGGATTTCGACCAGCTACCGCGCAAACACAACGGTCGAATCAAAGGGACGATTGATGATGTCGGTGTGCTGGTTCTCGAATTTACCGTTCGGGGGAGCGCCTATGAATGTGCCAACGGACATCGAAACTAATTAATACAGGTGTAAATATAATGAAAATAACCGGTAAATCATTGTTTATCTTCACGACAGATCGGGGACCAGGTATGTAGACTGGCGTCTGAAAGCATAGTCTGTCACTCAGAAGAAAAAAAACAGCCGGGCAATAACGTGTACACCCCGTATAATTGGAATATGAGAGATTAAAGAGGACGTACAAAGCAATTTCCGTGATACTTGGTGTGCAATGGATTGGATTGGGATCCGGAGCGATAGAATGAGAAATCGCGGAGAACAGCAGCGCGGCCGTTTGTGGTGGAATTGGCGATGATCCAGGTACTTCGGGGATGGTGGTTCTCGTACGTGCTGATAATGCAAGCCCCAACCAATGAATTGTCGTCGAAGCCAATTCATTCTTTTAGTCGCGAATTCGCGAATCGTTTCGCGTCGATTTCCCTTCCGGCAGCCCTCGGGGGAGAATCGACTCAGGTTAGCACAACAGATTGGCCATCGACCTTAACTTTCCGTTCATTTGCCCCCCCCCCCCACCCCTTCCTATTTGGTATCGTCGGGGCTTAAACCATGGAGGAACCACCCCTGCCTCCCGAAAAGTTCCCCAATATCTTCCGTCCGTTTATAAAATTCTTAGGAAACTCTGAAAGGAGGGGGAAAGGGGGTGGCTCGTGCAGGATGTATAAAATACAAAACATCCTTCGCCACTTTCGGGGCACACACAGAGAACGACGATGCTATCGTGAGTCCAGGAAGTAGCTCCGGGGGTTAGGGAAAGTTTCGCAGGCCGCAGGACCTCGTGAACTATGCGGAACGCGCTTGAGTTGTACTACACGGGATAACATCGGGTTTCATCCATGATGGAAATCTCGAATATATGTACAAGGCTGTTCGTCGACGAGCAGAGAGAAAGAAAAAAAATACTTGGACCTGTTCAGGGGATTACTGGGCAACAGAAGCTTCGGAGTTAGGGAATCCTTTTTCTTAGACTGTCGCCAGGTGTAGGGGAAAATTTGTTGGGTCCACAAATATATGCATTGATTTATAGCCGTCGAGTTCGATTTCTAGTGTTTTAATACAGGCTAAGAATTGACCTGTTTCGTAGAAAAATCTTTGCACCGTCGTCAGTGCCTGTAAAAGCTCCGAAGTGGTTGGACCTACGCCAACATCAGGGCCGATGCACTTTCGCATCTGTCCCAGCGTATCGATCGGTTGGTCATCCCATCAACGAACCCTCCAAGGCGATGCTAATGGTCAATTGCTTGCAAACAGTTTGTCTAGCTTTCGCATGATAATTACGGGAACGTTTCGGCGTTTAAACAGTGAAATGTCGTCGTGGAACTTATATTTCTGAAAATTAGTCCATGAAACGTTGGACCACCCGGTATACAAGTAATTTTCCCACGGATAACTCGATTACAGTTAAACAGAGTTTATAAATACGACAGGAGGTAAGACTCTGACGCGTGCTATGAGTTAACAATTACGTATGGTCCTCGAGGGAGTACTCTTGGCGCGTAGTCGGGAAGGCAAACGGCAGGAATCGTGGGATTGCTTATCTTAGGATTAGCATCGGGTTCCTTCGAGACCAAATTGCCTCGAATTCGCCACGAGAAAAACAGCGTAACTGGCCGCGAACGTCGGTTGCCTGTTGCGTTCCACTGCTTCTAACCGACGATCTTCTTTTTCTTTCTGCCCGTACCTTACTCCCCCATAAATAAACGTACTTTGGTATTTCGAATGGCCGTTTCGTGGCGGAAGTTCCGTAATTGCTGTGTATCGTGGAAGTTTCGTTTGGCGAGTCGGTCGTTCACCGGAAAGGTAAATATTTTGCGTGAGAAGTATTCGATCGGAAAGTTTTCTTTGGCTTTTGTTCTTTTAAACAGAATTTGTAAGACTGACTAAAGAGTATAAAATAATTTTCCCTAGCCTCATAGTCACTATAGGTAATACATAGGTTCGTTCAGTAATAAATAGTAATAATAAAATATCCTTATCTGCACTGGAGAAAATGTTTCAGATTTAAATCATAAAGATCCGTCCAGTCTAAACTATGAATATTCTTTTCCTTTCTGATCTCCCCTTAATATTCCGTGGACATTATTCGCTTTCGCAGTCGAGAATCCATTTAATTTGCTTAGTTATAAATGAGTTTCCCAAGACGTTACGAGTCCTGGTAATTTTCCCTTCCTCTTAGAGTGTTTTAATGACATCGTAAAATGAGAATACTCGGTTCTTCCATCTTTCTGTTACCATAAGACTCCTTCGGGTTTAACTCGACCGTCATTTTGACTTTCCAGCGTAAAAGACCGAACAATCGCGAGGTTCGTAACAAAGATAATCCGTCTTGAAAGGAAATTCGGAAATTAAGTGAAACATCACTTCCTTATGATTTAGGATGGTATCTACTACCTAATAGAAACTTTCAAATTAAATTAAATTTATTAAATTAAAAACTGAAATTAAATTAATAATTGATTAAATTAACGTTATTATCGTGTCGTTCTAAACAGAGAATAATATTTAATTAGAAAGAGTGGGTACAATGGTGGAATGTCCTTTTACAAATGAAACTTCTCCATTTCGTTTTTATTGCATCCTCCTCAATCTTGTCGACATGATTTATCGACTCTCGGTACACACTCGATATTCAACGAACACACCGTGCGCAATTTTATGGTTTCGCGATCTGAAATTCGGATCGCGAGTATATACGGCGTGATCGGCGGCGGAGCATACGCCTGATTTAGCCTGCTGCGAGGGCAAGGGGTTCGGTAAACTGGAACGGGGAATCGTCCGCCATTTTACTACGGTCTTTGAACTGTCGTAAACCGAAAGAACGCGCTCGTTCCACCATTATTTCTTTCCGCGTGTTTGCATTATGCAGCGAGTTTCCGAATTCTAAGGTTTCTTCGTGCATGCTTATGGTAACGGTGTTAAACATTCCGTTCCTTTTCTTTATTTATAGGTGTTTAGTGCCCTAAAATTACCTGCCTGTATTGGTTAAGACAATCTGGGACTAATGAAGTATTGCATAATAATTCAAAATTATTTTACCAATTAACTTCGTTTCTTTGTGAAATCTAAGCTGCTTGAAGTTTTCTGATCCGAAACATTTCTGAAAGTTTCTGAAATGAAAGATATTTACTTATCTTGAGAAAGTAAGAACACAGAGGTATTTCGTTAATATTTGTTAATCTTTCAATTGAGCGATCACATAGAACTACTCTCGGAGAGTCTTCGCATTTGGGTTTCCGGTTGAATAGGTCCACCGAACAGAGAGTCGATGCTTTCGTTTTTTTTAATCAAAGTGCAATCGGCTAGTTCAATTTGTCTGCAACCCCAATCGCACGGTGTATTTTTTCGTTCATGGCTACAATAGAAGCTAACGCGAAATAAAGTTACACATCGTTTCCAAGAACCATTCATGTTTTTTTCCGGCTGTTTAATAGTTTGTTCACTTGTTTGAAAAATCACAATTATACACAAATGAGTTATTCTATAAATCTAGAACAACATAATTCCTTTCATTTCCATTAGACTGCGTGTTTTGCTATCCAGTTCAGGTACGAGGTGATGCGTGTGTACACGGAAGGATAGACCGTACTGGCACAGTTTCTCGACCAGGATACGAGTCCAGCCAGTTTTCCATTTACCATCAAAGGACCACCAGAATCGCCCTACAAATGAGTATAAATAAAAAAAATATACATTTTCTCCGATGAAGACAATGTTCAAACACGAAATATTTTGTGATACTTGATAGAATTCAAAACACATAATTCGTGCCCATATCTTTTAGAATTCTTTATAATTCATTAACGAATGAAAAGTTACGAAGGTTTAAAATGCTGAACAGGATACTAGAAAACTAAGATTTATTATTAAATACGGTAGTTCTAGTGTGAATTTTAATTTTAAATTTGACTTTATCAGTTGACAAGTTCTAGAGTTTACGAGAGATGGAGTTAATACTGCATTTTCAGAGGATCGTTATGTATTCTTCGGTGAAATTCGTTTAATTTTAACTCTGACGGTTGCTTAAGCGATAATTGAAGCTTAAGAGATTTCATTGCGATTGTACAATTTGAATTTTAAGGGTGTAGATCTGATAAATTTCAATTAAATACGAAGGCAATGAAGTACAATTACATGGAAACTTTAGGTCTTACGAAGTAAATTACCGAAGGAATTAATTAAGAAACTGACCTTGCAATGTCCTCTGACAGCAGTAGGATCGTATGCACATAGGTGTGTACTGTAAATATTTTTAGACGGGTTGTATATATTTCTGCAATAGTCCTGTTTAGCCACCGTGATATCCACCCAATGAAGAAGATCCGTTCTATCTCCTTCGAACTATAAGATTGCGTGATTAGACAGAGTTTACACGTCGAGGTACAGGTTAGTACGATAATAAATTAGCTATTCTCGCTTGTTCTTCAGTTTCGAATAGAATTCAGTGTAATATTTACCGCGAGTCTGCCGAATCCGGAAACTATAGCCCGATCATTAGCTTTAGCGATGTCTGCGGACGATGGCATGGGAACGGGAGATATCAGAGAAGACTTGTCGAACGGAGTTATTACCTGTATATAACAATTTACATAGTTAGCTACGGTGACTAATATTCGGACATATTTTATTATAGTAGTAGTATATAATTACATAGTAATTAACAAAAATGTTAGATGACCCGGAAATAAGAGATTCGTGAAGTGATTTGAAACAAGTCTCCCATTTCCGGGTCCTTTGAGAAGGATCAAAATTATGACCATTATATACACAGTTGTTCTTGTTGATTACAAGTTTATGAATTTTATTTGCTTTACCATAAAAGAAAAAACATTAATTATAGTGTTTGGATTTACAATTGTATGTACCTTAATCAAAGCGATGTCGTTCACCCATGAATCTGAGGCATTGTACTTTTCATGAATATAAAACTTCTCTGCGAATTTTCTCAACATAGGCCTCTTTAGATCAACTGTGCCAGCAACAATCTTGATGGTTTTTGGAGTTTTGCTGGGAACAATATTGCATATTGATCGAAGGCATACTTTATGTATCAGTCAAGTTTTAATTTAAAATTGTAGAGACTATTCTATTCTTTTTTCCCTAGAAAACTATAATATCAAACTTAAAAGTCATATATTTCACTTGCCTCACTAGACAATGGGCAGCAGTTATAACATAATTTTTGTTAAGAATCGATCCACCACAAAAATGGAACGACGTGTTCATCTGTTGAAGGGATACCTAAGAAAAATTTTATATAAGTTAAGAAATTGCAAGATGACTACAATAACAGGTAAACTGCGAATTATCGTTTCGCAGATATGAGCATTCAACGTGACACGAGTAGGTATATCAAACTTACTTGATAAGGAAACTCTCCTGGCTTCGCCACTGTCCCATTTATGATTCTTGGCACAAATTCACCTGTAATCATTATAACGAAATTATGGAAGGATTCTTACGTTTAGGAGTTTAGGAATACCAATACGCGTTCATGTCATTTTTAATAATTAGAAAGTGCACTTTAAATCTGAAATGTTATGGTTATTTAGAGAAAAATGGCGGCGTCAGAGATAGATTTTTTTATATTCTTTGAAAGAAATATTGTTCTTACAAGAAGTAGTTATTATTTATTTATACATCAACACACACTGCAAAAGTTAATAGATTTTGCTGAAACATTAAAATTGATCATGCGAGCATCTTTACTTAAACTTTAATTTTTATATGGTCACACTCACCGTTTGCCACAGCAAAAATTGCTGGAAGGAAGAAAACAATTAGCGATTTCATCTTGACAGTATGGTGTCAGTACAAGTACGTGATAATGTCTCCAGAAATTATGTCGACGCGCCATATTTATATACTTAGAGCGATTGTCGTTTTCACAAGATTAGATAACTTAATAATTTATCAAAATAACGTATCCGATTTTCTTCAGATTAGATACCTTAATGAATATCTGTGACAGTTAATAAAAAAGGAACTATTTTTTAACAACTAGTTAACAAGTTGTTAAGAATCGTCAATTTATAGATTACAACAAGTTCTGTAATTTAATAAAATAGTTTAATAGACAGTACAATAGTATGACAAATTCGATTTATTATCAGGCGCTTTCAGATTTGAAGCGTGTTCCTCTTTCATTTTAATTATTACTACGAATTAATTGAAAACTAACCCAAATCTACCCACTCTCTCCTACCTTAAACAATCGAATACGTTGGCCAATGGTGTACCTGAAAGGCGCAATCACCGTGGAGAAATCGTCTTGAGGTCACCAAACGTGACCACGATGGATAGTTCCGGAGAGGGTTAGGGGGTGAGGGGTGACCTCCCCCATTATCGCGGATTCCTGACAGACAGCTGTGTGTGGGAGGGGGGCGTTTATCCGTGTTGGTGGAGGGCCGATCGATTCCAGCGCGGCGAAAGGACCCGGTTTGAGAACCGCTGGGGCACACAGGATTCACCTGCGATCGACGACCCCGTGTCCTGACCCTATCAGTGATCCCACCACGGGCTTCAATATCGCCGCGAGATCGCACCTTTGCCGGGGAAACGGTGTCGCTCGACGAGTCTCCCGAGCTTCGAAATTGGAAGGGCTCCGATCAATTATCATGGAATATTATTTCGAAGTGCTGGGGAAGGAATGTACAGGGTGTTCATGAACTAAGACTTCGCGATTGCAACGCTTTGATCATCGCTGTCATCGACGGGTGTATCATATAACTTTTCAGTGATCAATTAATTTTTTTATTGGGGATTGTATTTTGTGATTGCTGATTAGAATATTAATCGTCGGTTAGAGATAAGGATTATTGTAAATGTTGGTGTATGTGGTTCTGATATTGGTGATAAGATCGTTCTGATTTAGAGAGACTATTTTTGTATTCGGTACTACTTTTTTTTTGCACTTAACAGAAGTTGCTTAACATGATCGTCAAATAAATAAACCATAATAAATCATAGTGAAGAGTACACACATAACAGGAAACAGTGCTGGTAGTTTTGATACAGTGAGCAAGAAGAATGAGTGTCTCTCGCATAATTCGCTTGTACACCTCTTTGCCAAGAGCGCTTATTCTTCCCGTGCTACCGTCGAGAGCAAACTCCGTCTGGCTTATTCCACAACCGGAATATTAATGATTCTGTCGCTGCACAACATTCGCGAAACCAGCGACTTTTCAAACGCGACAATAACGACAGTCGTTTAGAGTACTGCACCAGTTAAGGCTTAGCAATTCCGGAACTGATTCACGACATCGTTATCGCGTCTTAAACCGAGACAGATCTGCGTTCGCCTCAAATTCAGAAACCATCGAGGTTTCGTGAGAACAACTAAAGAAAGGAATTTCGAATTCCTCATTAAAATTCAGAGTTCTTCAGTTGTTCTGACTACGACAACATCAGACATGTGATGACGATTTATACAACATATTATTCCTTTTCTTTAAGTCGAACTGAACTAGTGTTTCGCTGGTATTACCATTTAAGATTTATAGTGAACGCGCACTTGCCATAGGAATAGAACTTCTGTTGTATATGGGAAATTATAATATTAACAATGAAGTAATTCTGGAGAGTGGAATCGTCTCAAAATATCGTAAGGCGAGGGATTAAAGATTTCGTATGTGTTGTCCAGGTTAAATGAAATACCATGTGTATCTAATCGTAATATTGACAAAATCAGTTTTAAATAATCAATTCTTATCTCTGTCTAATAAAGCAAGTTTGTCAACGAATATGTGTATTTATAAAATACATAATCTTTATCGCAATATATACTTGAGTTAGGATTATATCGTTTTAGCGATTTGATTGTATAATATGATAAAGTCCCCTTTCGATTTATCGTTTTACCTAATTTTAAGAAACATACAAGTTCAGCTGACTGCACGAAAAATGTCGGCCACCTATACGCAATGACTGTAGTAACGAAACATGGGCTTAGTTTTCGATTAAATCGATGGTAGTTTATGGTGTACACGCGTGCGTTTGAATGCAATTTAGGTCGAGTGTCTGACTATTACTAGGTATTTCTACTTACGTTGCTTATACTCTGATTCAAGTAGAAACAGTGGGTATTACACAGACGTATACATAATGTAGACCTTACATCTGAGTATACGCGTGTTCCACAATTGTCCAAAAATAATTTGTATCGTATTTTCTCGTATTTACACTGGATTACTCCCTTAAAGGAGCAACCAAGTCATCGAAATTCGCCGTTTGAAACACTCGGTCGTCGGATTCCGATACAAAGTGCCGCGATTGCGCCGCGGAGCAATCTCGCCGCGTGTTTTACTGAAAACACAGACCCAGCTGACGATATGGCCGGCAACAAAGAGCTTCTCTCACTGGAAGTACGTTCTTCAGGTCGAGTGATTTTGTTTACGTTCTTTCCGTCGACCAAGATTTTTCTGCGCGTGTCCGTTCGAGCGTCACGATGAAACGGGTTGTATATAATAAGTTTATCTTAAAACTTGACAGCGTGAACACTTCTTTCGAGGAAAACGATTTTTTAGCTGACGGTTTAAACAAGGTGTTAATAAATATAAACGAGTTCTTTGAAGGGTAATTTCTACATGTGAAAATGATGAAACAAGAAGAAGAGTTGCGAGCTGTGTAAACTTTCTTTGTGGTGGTTGTGTTGAATGTCATTGATTTTTTAATTGTGTTGTCAAGGTCAGGTATTGTGAATGTTTTAGTTGAGGGTCATTATTAGTTAATTAATAGGTTTAGAGCTAATAAAGGTCAACTTTTTTACTCAGAATTCAACACTCTGCGATATTCTGATATCAAAAATATAACATTCTATTTAAATAACGAAGTTGAACTTCAAATCTCTGATACACCTTCATCTAAACAAATATTATATATAGTATATAATGTATTCCTCGAAACCAGGCAACTTTTGTATAGAAATGTTGTTCATACAATGCATACTTTCGAAGTTATTTAAGGTGTACAAGTTACGTGGACCACCCTGTATGTATATGTATACATATAGCCAACTACCGGCTCGAAGATGAAAAACGCGCGGAGATACACGTCGACCTCGGGAGCTCAAAGCTTTGATGGTGACTACGGTCGACGCGAATCCTGTTTAAATTACTCGCTCTTTCATAGTTCCGACGGCCTGGAATGTAATACAATACGGAACTAATTGCGTCGGAAATATGATTTTCCATTTGCCTGCTGCGTGTCACTGTCGTTTCCCGTCGACTAACTTTTATTTCGTGCCGTCATATGACGGCTGACAGATAGTTTCCTTTTTTACGTGATCCTCCGTTGGCCGAATGAAAAGCACGGGGCGATATTAAATTGGTATCGGAAGATTTAACCGGATGTATCCTGCGCTTTAAGTTTGCCAACCGATTCTGCAACAGATTTGGGTACTTCTGAAATGATATTATTTGAAATATCATTTTGTATAACATGTTATTTTATTTCATAATTGTTTCCATGCCTGTGAGCACGTCTGTAATAATATTACAGTGATTTCTCGATGAATGCGACACGACCAACCGCGTTATTCCCACCACTGGGGGAATTCCTCGATGGAATCAATCAAAACAGAGTAATCAGAAACTAAGTAGAGTACGTCGTTCTCATAGAAACATTACTGCATTTCAAATAATATTTCAAATAACATAATATTTGATTTTCTAATCATATAAAGTTACGTTTATTAGGATCCATAGAATTCCTTGGTTTACAATTGTGATTATAGCGTGATTAAGGTCAGACCTCGTACAATTAAAACCAATTCCATTGTATTTAATCTGTAACGCTGCAGATACGGTGACGGACGATGATTAAAATTGGTCGTCGACGGGAATGATTTCCCGCAGTCTCCAGACTTGTTCCGGTTGGTCGAGTCGCTCTGGAGGGGGGGGATTGTTCTTTCGACATGCTCGGCTACGAAAGAGCGTGGTACGCGGTGCTTGAGTTCGGATTCCCTTTAATCGACGTCGACTCGAATTCACGTTCCCGTTCTCCTTTGTACGCCATTGTATCACACACATTTCATTGTAAAATCGCCGTTAACCGATGGCTCTTGACATGATTTCACGTCCCTTTCTACTGTGTTTTCGTATTCGCCGCGCGTGTGCGCTTTTATACTGAACGAAGTTCGCCATTAAAGGGCTGGAAATTTCCAATGTACGAGCAGTTCTGTTTCCCACCATACTTTTTATTACTTATTTTATTTTGCTAGAATATAGAGGGTGTCCTTATTTAAATCGATCCCCTCGAATATCTCTAAAATTACAATATTTATGATAACGGAAAGTGTTTCAAACAAATGTTAAATTGTATCAAAGATCAAAGAGGGTAATGCAAATATTCCAGAAACGTGAATTTTTTCTGGTAATAAGGCGTATCAGGGTTTTCGTAATCTCTAGCGCGGAACGCACCAGGCACGAGGACGCTGTTCAAAGATGTTTTTTTTTTCTTGTCTCTTCCGTGCATGTTGCATTGCGTAATTAATGGGACACTCGAGGTGTGTCGTTTGGAAAATAGGAAATATACTGTCGAGTCTGTACTTGAGTGTAATATTAATAACAAAACAGACATGCCTTTTGTGAATTAATGTTTTATCGAAAATGGATTACACGTCGCTTGAAATTAAATTTATTCGACGTTTCACGGATGAGAAACAAGGGAAATGAAAGTCGGGAGCGAAACTGATTCGATCGATGTAACGGTTATTTAATAGTAGTTAATTAACAGCTACTTTTTATCAAGAGTTTCATTTCCCACGATTACACGTACAGTTCGCTGATGATTGCCTTTTATTGATATTCGTTACTTTGGCAGCACGAGCTTGCGAACGATTAATGAACTGGCCAGTTGGAAATTGTCACTCTCAATTGTTTGTCGTTGTTTATATATTAGAAGCTGCTTTATTTGTTATACACATACGAAGAAAGAAATTAAAAAATTGATAACTTTCCTATTTGTTATCATAACTATTTTATAAACATTGTTTGAATAAGCGTGTGATTATGGTGTGTATCAACTATTTTTGAATCTGTATTTAATTTTTCTTTTACAACGTTTGGCGTGTAAAAAAATTAAATTTCAGAAACTGCAGTTATTTTTATTTTTTTTTTTTTGGAAGCAGGTAGACAAAATGCTGAAGTATTTTGTAATTAACAAATTCTTCGATTATATTCGCCAGCTTTCCTGGAAATATATACTCGTCGGTCGTACAATTTTAACATAGCAACCTCTATCCATTTCGACTCGATATGCTCTTAATTCAATACTTTTCCCCAGTCCAACGTGACAAAATAGTCGATATTTCTAGCTAGATGCACCGAATCAGTCTTTTATCTAGATAAATTTCAAACGAACGTGGTGGCTTACGTTGGTTCTACTGTTGATAATTCTGTTGAGCTTGCGCTAGCACTCGAGCTTTCCACTGCTTTATCGGCCGAGGCTCTTCTTTATCTACCTGTGGGCAGCCGAGAAGCTTGTGCATTTATCGACTGAAAGTGAATGGTTTCGATCAATAAAGCACCTGAAATTTTCAAAATATATCTTCGCAATATCGAAATAAATACAATATAAAAAACAATATAAATAGTCGTAAATAGTTTCATACAGTTGATTGTAAATATTGGATGGCTCTATATCTAAGGAGTAAACTTAATTCTAGAGCTTTCGTAGAGAGGTCGCCGTGAAAACGGTGCCTGGTTTTTGTGCTTTTCATTTATTTTACCGTAGCTCTTTACTTATACTTCAAATATGTTTAGAAGCTTCAGTTTTAATTTTTAGAAAAAGTTCTTTACGATACTAGTTTAAAAAAGTACACAGCAAATATTAATTACAATGCAGACCTCGTACAATTAATATAAATAATTATATACTTACAATATTATTAATTGAAATATGAAAACTAGTCGTTAGGTTTTACATTTTTACAATAATATTACACCTGTAATAATTCCAACTGAAATACGTATAAAACTTGCTCCTTATATGTTACATGTTTACAATCGACATGACAGTCTGTTAAATGATCTCTAACTAAACTATCTAATTTGAAAACAATTGATCGTTCACGTTCACCCAAAGGTCAGACCTATTCACACCTAAGAAGATAGTCCACAATCGAACACCTCGACTCTAATTACCGATTCACTTAGAGATCGATTAATCGTCGGTGGATTGCATCAAAATTGGCGCTTTACGCGCAACCCAAAAGAATACGCGTCGACCAGGCAGAGAAACCGGGGATGTTGGTAGGTAGCGCAGGAAATTGGATTCATGGCGCCCGCAGAAAGGGATGGTCGCGTCCGCCGCGTAGCGCAACTCGGCCGGTAGAACGATTCGATATTCGGAGCGGGAACGGTTAAATTGAGTCTAGCCGGTTGCCGGACTTGGAGTGGTACTTGCCAGGAGGGAAAGGCAGGGATGGGCGGTTTGCCCCCTAACTGCGCCGCGAATCGTCGGAGTCAAGTTGCTGTGCAATTCTATTCGAGGGGCCTACAGAAGCTAATTGGCCGGTCAGCCCCTTCGGTTCGGAGCTCCGCTGTTCCGAGTTAGGTCCGGGGCATTGCGACAATGCGATTTACGTATACGCCGCGGTCCATTCATCGGGCCGAAACCTCAATTCCGTTCAGGAAACGAAGAAGGATCCCTTTCAAGGGGATGCCTTTCCATGCGGATCGACCTGTTACCAGGCTACCGTGCAGCTCCGCGTTGCTTCGAGAAGGGAGGAGATTAGGGGATCGAATCAGGTGGTTTAGGAGAACCGTCGACGAAGATTCCGTAAAAATTCAAGTTCAATTGGAAAAGATTGCAGGATGGGTGGGAGGATCGTGAGGGAATCATGGGACTAAATGTCTGTGAAAATTGCGCGGTTGAAGACCTGAAGTGAGATTCTATGATACGACTGTTCTTTTGATGTGTTGGATATATAGGATTGAATAGATAATTGGGGCAGGTTGTACATTTGTTGTTTAGTTACGTAGGTAACTGGGACAATTTGTAGATATAAACGAAATAAGGCATTGCGAAATTATTGAAGTTTTAAAATAAATATTGTTTATGGCAATTTAAGGGTGGATTTCGTCGACAGAGATAAGTGACCACTTCATGAATTCTAATTTCTTCAAAACTTCGTTGAAGCAATTCGTGATGAATTATAAGCATGAGATTGTTTGAAAGTCTAGAATTGAATTGAACAAGAAAATGTAAAATTTTACTTTAAGCCGTAAGAATTATTGAAGTTCCACTGTACAATAGATCGTACGTTTAAGTACTCAAGCTTAAAGGCTTTAATTCCCATATGTAGCTATATGATTATTTTATATACATTTAACATCGAAACACGATATAATGTCTTATTAATCCCTGGGAGGGATTATAAGTAAGCTGAGCCACAATACTAAGAAGAAGGAAACAAAGTGGAACCGAGGTGAACGCGAAATCCTGTAGAATTATTGTTTCAGTGATCCGGCGGACCACATAAAACACAGTCTGACACGTCGAGACGAACACCCAAAGGAACGATTTGATATATTTTCAAGCCAACAGTTTCTTTCCACCGCCCCCAGCTCCGTTCTTACGGATGTTATTTATTTCTTCTACCTCCGTGGAAAAATTCCATCGCTTCTTGTTTCTCCTCTCCCGCGCGATGGCCGGTTCTTACGCCAGTAAACGCCAGAGTCTGTAAACCTGTCAGCGATAGTTCGTAGATATTTCGTCTTTTGTTTCGAAGTTTAACGCTCGTTTAGACCATGAACAATGGTACCGAAACATGTTCCAAAATATTCTGTAAATTATTTCTAAACTGTAATTCTGAAGATTCAATTCCTGTTCGTACACCCCTATTAATTCGGCCTGTGAAGTCGCGAAGGTCTAAGGAAATCGCGCTGAGGACTTTACGACGCGGCAAATTTTAAAAACCATTATATTATCAAGTGCATATTAAGCTTGAAAGCTGTCTCGTATCTAGCTAATTCTCGTTTCTCGATAGGAGTGGAATACGTCTCTTGGGAAGGGGTGCTTCAATGAATGTTGCTGATTCTTTAAAATCGTTAAACGTATTTTTACGAGTCTCCGCAACGAGACTACTCCAGTGGAATTCGGTACTGATTTTTAACGAGCACGCTCACGAGGGAGTGCTTTTGTGTACGTCTGGCGAATGGTATCGGTGGTGGGGCAGATAAAGCGACGTATTTGGTTTCCGATAATGTAGGCACCTCTTTATGGTGATCGTTCAGTCGGAATTTACGATAATACGCTGTTATGGTTACGAGGCTTATTAAACTCGAGAGTGCAAGTTGTTCGTGCTTCTAAGTGATTTAAGCGCGGTCGCGGTCGGACACCGAATCGTGGAAGCTTATGCGTTTAGGGTAGTTTTATTTCCACCTGTTTACGACTAACGACACGATGTAATGGTCGTTAAATAGAATAAGCATTTTAGCATGTTCGCCGCTTTTTATAGTTCTTTTACAGTGTTCTTTATGTTTTTTTGTTTATTTAAATACATATTTGACAATGCAATGGTATAATGTGATCAATAACTACGGAAGAAATAAAGTGAATGTAACGGGGAATTGTACGTGGTGTGATCCTTTATTCGTTCTCGTAAATAGACTACTGTGTATCTAAGGAGGTCATAAATAATAGGAGGTTTATATAATAATACTATAATAATACTATTATACATATAACATGCGCCATTACGTTGCCTGCAAAAACCAGTACTATTTATTTCTTTTTCATTTTTTTTTTTTAATATTTACTATTTGCAAGAAAAACGGTGGTTAGTAATAGCGGGAATACCCTGTATGCATATACCCAGATCGTATAGTACGTAACAGAGAAGTATCATTGAATCTCTTACGTTGTACTGGTACACTCTGTAGCTCGCGCGTTCAAGAATAAAAGAAGCTTCAATCTCACTCCGAGTCGAGGGTCGAAACGGTTATTGCTATGGTTATCACGAATATTCCACCTGGAAGACCTCCTCCTTCATTCACGATTGCGAGGGCAAGAGGAATGAGTCTCTCGAGGCGAAGGTTTCCGTGTCTCTCTGTTTTGATATCGTTACGCCTCATCACTTATTAAAGGAGCCTGTACCATGTTTTGTGGTCTCTTATACGAAACTCCTATATGCATTATTGAACGACAAGACTTCCTGCAACCATAAACATCGGTGTATCTAGCTAAAAATGATAGTTCAGGCTATTGAAAAACTGTTCAAACGGCAATTTAGAACGGCCTTGTTTGTCGCTCGTCAGAACGGCCGCTATAATTTACAGACGGTTTCAAAGCGTGTCCGCTTTCCCCCTCCCTGTTCCATAAGCGTTACACTCGATTCATATTTTAAAAAACCACTTTTGCGATGTATTCGCCGTGGTCACACCCCACCCCTCGCTCCCCGGCCCTGTGAGCACCAGCAGCACTCCCTTGGGAATCTGCGGTATAATAACGTTGACATAGCCGACGTAGAAGCCACTAAATAGGAACCGGCTGTTTCCTTTGCCCCTCACCACCCCTTTACCACCCCCTCCGTCGTCCGTGTACTTTCGCTTCGTATTTCGTATCCCAAGCTTTCATACGTCTCTCCACGGCCTCCTCGAGATAGTACACCTAAATCCATCCCTCGGTTGGGAAGAGGGTTTTCCTTCCTCTCTTTCTCTCTGTGTGTGTGTGTAACGTTCGTTGCACGGTGCAGGTGCATTATTACAATTCACCGTGGCGCACGTCCCCTGGTTCGTCGCAATACTGGCCGAGGCCACTCGATCAAAAAGAGTTACGGATCGACGGTGAAACATACTTTTGCCCCGAGGGGAAACACCTTCAACTGTTCCAGACCTGGGCACTTAATGCATTTATGAAAAAATGTCAAAGAAGAAAGATAAATGGCTCGAAGAGCACTACATCTGTAGGCCCTTAGATTTTTTTTAAAGTGGAACAGTGCATGTGAAATTAATAATTGCACATGCACTGTTGCACTTGAAAAAAAATCGAGGGGCCTACGGATGTAGCGCTCTTCGAGCCATTTATCGTTCTCCTTGAGCATTTTTTCATAAATTCATTAATAACGGAATTATGTCCAAAACAATTGCGTGGACGACCCTGTATACTAACTGACTCAAACCTCCCACGACCAAAACCTACCCACTCTACCTTACTGTACGCAATGTTCCATTTAAATCCCGACTATTCTGCTAGGCGAACGTTATTTGTATATTCTCGGTGTGATAAGGGATTATAATTTGAAAGACGTGCTTTCGTCTCGCGATTCTATAGGGTAGACTCCGAGAAGACAGAGAGATCAGTCTTACGGGTAGAACAATGGTGGGGCGTCGTATGCATTGATGAAAGTCTTCTCCGAACCCTTTGTGAATCCAATGTAATTCCAGCAACGCCACCGACAACGACGACGAGAAGGCGTCGAAAGGGAACGTGCAGGGGCTGAGAGTGGCCCCGTTGCCGCTTCACAAAATGGAGGGAGCACACCGGTTGGCCCTTAATGGAAGAAACGCTGAGGCGTTTCGGATGAAGGCGCCAAGAACCTACCCCATCATTGGCTGTACAATTTAAGACCATTTGTTTAATTGGTTTGTCAATGTCCGCCCGACTAATGTGTCGCGACGAAGAGGAATCGGTCGTCGCGTCGGTTTTGATCAGATCGTAGTAGTTTAGTTTTTCTTTAATTTCGATGCTAGGTTCAGGTAATTCTTGTTGGATTTAGGAAATAATTTTTGAAAGATTCAACCAATGAAATTCATTTGGGTCGTTGCTATATAAAATTTTTTTTCATTGGCAATGGGAAATCGCTGCGCATATTGGGTACCAAATGGGTGATTTGCATAAAGACACGGGAGAAATTACGCGTGTACACGCACGACGGTATATTTATTTAGCGGCGGAAATGGCCTTGTCGGAGCAAGGCCCATGGTGGGTATTAAAAGGCACTATTAATACGAGCCTCACGCAGTGGCCATTGGTCATCGACACGCAGCCGGTGGTGACGTTCGGCTCTTTAATTATCATCGATAAATCACCGGAAGAACGTACACCACCCCTCGGTCAGGCCTTTTGTTAACGCAATTTTTCTCTCTCGGTTCCGACAGAAATGCTTGAAATTTTCGATGGTTTAGCCGGCTGAACGATTTCGCTTTCAATTAGTATTTGTATTAATGATTACTTTATATTTATTTTCTGAGTAGGAAGAAACATTGGTTATGTTCGAAATATTTTCCTGATTAATGAAAATGGTGTAAATCGATTTTCGCCAGTTTTGTCTTCAAACGAGGTTTTTCATAATACCTCAAAATTTTCATAAACTGTATCGTTATGTCATTATTCCAGATGATCAAGTTAGCTGGGACACCATGTATATACCAAAACAATTTATATTCACTCTAATCTATATCGCTAAATCATAATCGACAATTAAGAGGAAAACAAGAATAAACTGCCTTCATAAATTTAATTAACGGGCCGAGAGACGGGTGTCGACCAAAGGATCCCAACAGAGTTTCGCTGTTATCCAATGATCCACGGAGGATCGAGACTATCCCGGGTCTTACGATAGCCGATAAAGAGAGGGAATGAACTGGTGGAGCTTTATCGTTTGGCAATAGGGATTTTTGCGCGGATAGGGTCGCGCGTATTTATTCCTGCGAGGGCTGACGCCGGACAGACGCGCATTGTTACGGAATCATCGACATTGTACGCGCGGGATAGGAGGGGGTGGGGATGGCTGGAGGGACTCGATTTATTTTGTCTATTCGGCGGAAAAGTGCTTTCATTTGCGAGGCAACTGTCAAAGCGATTCGCGCAGAGGGATGGCCCAAAGTGTAGAGAAAGTGAACGAGAGGGAGGGAGTG